>NW_017537054.1:32697-59167 GCF_001853355.1 Bactrocera latifrons
AAAATAAAGAGACCAAAGAGTGTAAGCGGCACCGTTATGTCGCCGCGTGTGCATAAGAAAATACTAAAAACTAATACTGGTCAGCGCATTGGCACTGACCAAAACTTCTTTTCGCCTCTACAAACTCTCGACGATACAGAGAATATTGAAAAAAGTGACGTAGAATGTGAAAAAATCTTAAATAACAAAACAGACGTCCCACCCATCACAGTACTTAAGTGCACAGTGGAACAACTGCATAATATTTGCAAAGAAATAAATTGCACAGAATACTCTATAAAAAAAATATCGATTGGAATAAAGCTCTATTGTTTGGTAAAATCAGACTATGAAGCGCCCTGTCATTATATGCAAGATAAATTTGAATACTTTTCATATGCCAAAAAGAACGAGAAACCATATAAAGCAATTCTCCTGGGACTCGATGCTATGGATACTACAGTCCTTAAAAACGAACTCATTGCTATGGAACTACAGTGCTTGGATGTGAAGCTTGTTCAAAGAATGAGGCCTAATAACTCCATATTAATTTTTTATGTGGTATATTTTACCAACAAGTCTACAGCTCTGAATATTCTAAGGAAAAATCATGCTGTTATAAATTACGTGAGAGTAAAATGGGAATACCAAAGGCGAAATAGTAATCAACTAACTCAATGCTATAACTATAAAATGTTTGGCCACGGATCCAGTCGCTGTGCAGTAAAGGCGTATTGTGCATTATGTGCGGGAAACCACAAAACTACTGACTGTAAAAAGGAGTCTATTATTAAATGTGCAAATTGTAACGAGCCACACAAATCTAACTTCTACGAATACCCGAGCTGATTAAGTTATATTAATTTAAGATCTCAAAAACAGCAGAATCGTTCTAGACTCAAGTCGAACAATATTATTAATGCTCCGCGTATAAATGACAGGAACTTGTTTCCAAACTCACTTAGMCAAACAATCCCACCGGCAAACCCTACTTGGGTAACTTCGCAATAATTAAATTCACCAAACAGCAACGAAGAACTCTTCAGTATTGAAGAGATTAARTCACTCACTTTCGATTTAATTAAAAATCTAAGAAATTGTAAACCAGAATATGATGAGTTTGAAGTTATAACCTCACTAGCTTGCAAATTTCTTAAATAATGTTAAACCAGTTATTAATTGTCACGGGGAGTGCCAGAGGTATTCGAAGTAAAAAAGATGAGCTTTTCAATTTCATMATTAATAGAAACATTGATATTTGTGTACTAACTGAAACGTGGCTAAATGACAAAATTTCTATAAAAAACAATTCATATTATATATACAGAAATGATAGGACTAACAATAAAGGGGGAGGGGTAGCCATAATCATTAAAAAATCTATTCGCCACACCCTCTTGTCTCTCTTAAACACCAAAGCTATAGAATGCATTAATGCACTTTGCCCCTGGGAATTCTGTTTCAATCCACTGCTGCTATTTTCCTGGTGGCCAATCCAGCCCCGAAATTAAACGTAACTTTGAAAATGACTTGAAGCTGCTCACTCGAGTTATAGGAAAATATCTATTAGGAGGAGATTTTAATTGTCGCCATAGCTCTTGGGGCTGCTACCGTGCAAATAATTGGGGTTGCATTCTGCATGATCATTCGTCATTAAGAGGTATCAGTGTGTTATACTCAACAGTACACTCATACGTGCCTGCTAATAGTCGCCCCAGTACTTCTAATCTAGATCTGTTCTTAACAAACTACCCCCAAGACTTTTCTAACACTAAGGCAATAAACGATTTAGGATCCGATCACCTACCTGTGCAAACTCTTTTTCACACAAATTTTAGCTCAGTAAAAATATTTAGATAGGAAAAATTTAGTAAACTGCTTAATCTGCACCTAAATTGCATTATTCAAGCTGAGGTCAGAAACACAGGCGACATTGATAGATTAATAAACAACTTCAACGAGGCAATTTGTTGTGCCAAAGCCGGTAGTATTCCAAAAAAGAGTGTATACTGTCACACAAAGCCACTTCCTSAAAATATCWTTGCACTTATAAAACGTAGAAATCGACACCGGCGGAAGTRGTTGAGACACAGAAATACGGGCGATCTCGTCTAAGTTATTAAGAAATGAAAATTTTAATAATCTTTCACAACGTTAGAAGATAATTTTTCCCCATTTTGGAAATTATCCAAAGTGATCAAGAAGAAACGCTCTAGCATACCAACATTAAGACAAAATGCTTGCTGTTTTTCCACACCAGCACAAAAGGCGGACATTTTAGCAGATGCATTTAAAATGAATCAGTGTCACTTTAATAACCTCAGCGATCAGGCAACCATATCAGAAGTCAACAGCTTTGTGTGCGACTTAGACTCTCAAATAATAACCTCCGAACAGACATTATCAACAAATATCTCTGAGATCTCCTTAATTATCACAAATTTTAAAACGTCTAAATCGCAGGGGTTAGATAATATACGAAATCTATACCTCAAGGCCCTACCCAGAGGTGGATTAAAGTATCTCAACGGTTCACTATTGGTCGTCACTGTAAACAGACGTGTTTTTTCTCTGCTCCATGATTATTTTTATTTATTTTAAATTAATGTTTGCGGACATAGAGTTGATCGTGCTCAGCCCAAGATCAGCTGCCATAAATGCAAAAAATTCTTCCACTTGTCGTGTGTGAATTTTTCACAGGCTGATGTGGATTTTTTGCTAAAATCGAAAAACTTTTTTATTGTAAAGCGTGCGCGGTAGTTGGAAGAAATTCCATTCGTTCGCCGCCGGCGTCGCCATCTGTGAGCATTGCTCAGTGCTCTGACAATGTAAACTCGCAACAACTAAATGCGGACCACTCAATCAAGGTAGTACCTGAACCTTTGGAGCCTATTAATCCTAATAAGGTAAATGCATTGCTTAACTCTTAACGAACTCTAATCAGAGATCTGCATTGTGAAAAATAAATTTTCCGATAACGGCAAGTTCTCTGCACCAGCCTCGAATGCTCTCTCTGCTGCGTACCCCATTCTCACAGCTGCGACTTCTTTGGGTACAAATGCTTCTAAAATCGCTTCTCCGTCTAATGCTGCTGCTTCTGCTGATAATGTGGGTGTGAATACTGTCGCTCCCGCTATTCCGAAAGCATTCTCTGCAGCTTCAACTATTGCTAACTCCATTCTCACTTCTACGACTATTGTGGGTACAAATGCTCAGCCATCTAACGTTGTTGTTTCTGCTCCTTCGGATAACTTGAGATGGATTATCTCGCTCCCGCTACACCGAAAGCAATCTCTGCCGCTCCGTCTGCTGCTGACAATGGTACAAATACAGCTCCGTCTAACATTGCCGTTGCTCCCAATGCTGCTAATGATGCCAATACATATGCTGGTGATGTTGCTAGGAATATCAACACTCAATCGAAAGCCATAAACAATACATCAGCTGCTGCTAAATCAATTGGCCCTTCTGCCGCTGTCAATGCTGCTCAATCAGACGCCGTTGTTGATTCTGTTAATCTGAGTTCTTCTACTAGAATTACTGCAAATGGAAATTCGATGTTAAAAGTGAGCACTAGGAACAAAAAATCCCCAGCTGCTTCAACTGTTGTTGGTGTTAATGCCAATAGTGATCTCGATGTCGTCGTACCCAAGAAATGGATTCACCTGTATGCTTTTAAGAACTCAGTCACTGAGGAAGATATTATAGCTTTTGTTGTTAAACATGCTAATGTTAATAGTGAGCATCTCTTATGTTATAAATTATTTAAGAAAGATACGAATATTAATCATCTTAAGAGGATAAACTTTAAGTTAGGTGTGTCCCCATCTTTTTTTAATGCCGTTTTCTCCTCTTCAGTGTGGYCTTCTGGCATCAAGTGGCGTCCCTTGAAGTTTTTTCCAAAGGGAGGGGAAAACTGCGTTGCGTATTAGTTGATGCGCCTGTTAATCATGATTTTATTCATAAGTCACCTTCCTCATCTGTCTCCGGTCTTAAAGTGTACTAAAAAATTTGATCGGGCACTAGGTGTAAATCAAATATTATTCGCAACTTTGCTTCACATTTGGATTACGATGTTATCGTGATTGTTGAGACTTGGTTGAATTCCAACTACTTTGATAGTGAATATTTTGATTCAAATCTCTATTATGTTTTCCGTAAGGACAGAGATCATGTAAAAACTGGCTGTTTAAGAGGGGGTGGTGTGCTCCTAGCAGTTCATCGCAAATTTCGACCTCGTTTAATTATGCTTGATAATGATGATTCTATTCTGGACCAACTATGTATTTGTATCAATGACGCTCTGTTCATTGTAGTCTCTTACATCCATCCTAATAGTCCCCTAGAGTTCTATAAGTCGCACGCTAATAACATTTCCTCGCTGGTATTAAATATGGTGAAAGAGAATAATATTTGTATTTTAGGTGACTTTAATTTAAGCAATATCATCTGGTCGGGTTTTTCCTATAGTCCTGCTCTTATTCCCTCCAATCTTTCATCTTCTCAGGAGTTATTTTTCATTGATAGCCTGCTTAGTCTCAATCTGATTCAAATTAACTCACATTCAAATAGTCTCGATCGATTTCTTGACTTAGTCTTTCTAAGTGATAATTTAAAATTTACGTTTCTTGACGGATTCTCTTCAATTATTCCGGCCACCAATCATCATTCTCCACTAGCGTTTGAGGTGGATACTTATCTTTTTGCTCATGTTAAACCTACCGACGGGCTTGGKTTTAATTTTGCATTTTGTGATTTTCAACGACTCAATAATCTGCTTTGTGAGATTAAATGGGATGATTTACTGTCGGGACTGGATACAGCTAATAGTTTCTCGATTTTCAAGAAATCAATTAAGGTATTTTGTCATTATAATATCCCGCTCAAACATGCACAATATGTACAATAAGGCCCTCAAACGTTTAAAAAATCTTAGAAATAAATACTACAGAAAATTCTCTTCAACTAAATCTCATGTTTCCTTTGTTGAATACCAGCACTATACAGTTGTCTTTATAAAAGGTTTATTAATAGTACAGAGTCTTCAATCAAGTCGAACCCTAAGCTCTTTTGGAACTTTGTAAAATCTAGAAGAGCGTGTTCGGCCATTACCTCTGCTTTAAGCCGGGGTGATAAGTCCGCGTGCACACCTGGCGACATCTCCAACCTGTTTGCTGAATTTTTCCAATCGAATTATGTTCACTACGATCCTGGTATTAGTTCCACTCATTCGGCTAATAACTTCCTATCCATAAATTTTGGCACACCGTGTCTTTCACAAGATGATATTGCCAAGGCTATTTCTGATATTAAGTCTTCTCCCAAATTGGATTTGGATGGGCTTGGGATTGGTATATCCTCTCATGCTTATCTTCAATAAGTCTCTCTCCTCTGGGAATTTTATTGCTGACTGGAAATTGACATGCATTACCCCTATTCTGAAAGGTGGTTGAAAAGACGTAGTCTCCAATTACAGGCCTATCTCCATACTTTCTACTGYTTCGAAAATGTTTGAGTATTCTGTTAAAAATAAATAATTTTATGCAGTAAAATCTATAATTAATGTCAATCAGCATGGGTTTGTCCCTGGGCGCTCCACTGTCTCAAACTTAGCGGTTTTTAGTGATTATTGTATGTCTGCATTCTCCGCTGGATTTCAGGTGGATTGTGTCTAAACAGATTTCTCTAAAGCCTTTGATAAAGTTTCACACAAAATTCGAATAAAAAAATTATCATCTTTAGGRTTTCACTCGGTTTTCTTGCAGTGGATTAAATCATATCTGCACAATAGACGATGCGTTGTCAGCGTCGATGGAATGTCATCTGATACATTCATTTTGTCTTCAGGAGTACCACAAGGAAGCGTCTTGGGTCCACTTCTTTTCTTCTTATTGATACTTTTTATGATTGGTGCCTGAAATCGAAGCTTTTTCTGAATCCAGATAAATGCTCTCAGATCTCTTATGGTAGGGGCGTCCTAAAATGCGTTACTGAAATCAAAGATCTTGGGGAGCCCCTTTTACAACAGATTTTCTTTCAATAGTCACATCAACTATATCACTTCTAAATCATTCTCTGTAYTCGGCTTTGTCCGTCGCAATGCTTTAAAATTTTCCGACCCCTACACGTTAAAATTACTGTATACATGCTTTGTTCGGCCCATTTTGTAGTATGCAGTGTTCATTTGGAGACCATACTGCATATCGTCAATTAATAGGATCGAGCGTGTGCAAAAGATTTTTCTTAAATTTGCTCTCCGCTCCCTTAAGTTTGTTGACCCAATACCATCGTATACATCCCGTTTATTGCTTTTACATCTTAAACTACTGGAAAATCGTCGGTCCGTTCTCTGCCTTTCATTTATTTTTAATGTTATTAATAGAGGTATTGACTGTCCCTATTTATTAGGGAAAATTAACTTCAATACTCCCCAACGTTGTCTCAGATCTATTTACCCATTTTATTATATAAAGGAAAGTACTAACTTTGCTGAATATGCTCCTCTCAAGCGTGCTATGCGAGAGTTTAACTCGATTTCCGAAAAAGTTCTTCTTGATTTTTCTCACTCTTGGGTATCCTTCGTAAATACCGTAAATTCTGTTTTTTTAGTTTAAGTTAATTACTTATGTACTTTTAATTGAATTATTTTAGAATTCTATTTAGCATATTAATTTTCCATTAGTCTGTGAGAATTAATGTTCATAGACTTAACTAAATAAATAAATAAATAAATAAATAAAATAAATTATAAACAAATATCCTCATTTATGCTACTTTCGGTCCCAATGGAAGCTTTCAAAGGTTATGCCAATATTAAAGCAAAACAAACCTGTAAAATTTTTGAAAAAGTTATAAAAGACTGTCGACCTTTATGGRAGACAATGAAGTGCTCCCGCCAGTGCCATTTGGTTTCCGACATGAACATAATACCTTACACCCATTGCTTAGAATAAAAAGAATCATAAAAACAAATTTTAAAAACTCTAAATCCACTGGTATGATTCTACTAGATATCAATGTGATGTACAAAATGATGCTCTTAAAATTTCCCTTCGTTTATATTAAAAGTATACAAAGTTTTTTGGCCAACCGATCATTTACAGTCCACCTGAGCGAAGCGCAGTCTCGCAAATTTACATCAATGCTGGTTGTCTCCAAGGTTCGTGTCTGTCTCCATTATTGTGTAACATTTTTACTTCGGATTTTCCACCTCTAAGTAAGAGCACAGCTTCCATTTTCGCGGACGACACCGCAATACTCAGCTCAGGCTTCGTCGCAGCTGATATCACAAATTCACTCCAAGAGAACTTTAATATCATTGTCTCTTATTTTAACAAATGGAAAATTCTGGTCTATACTGACAAGACTCAAGCAATTTTTTTCACTAGGAAGCGTAAAAGCATCTTTCTCCCAACAAGTCATATATATTTCACTTAACTCTTTCGATGTCAACTGGGAAAAGACTGTTAGATATTTAGGACTGACACTAGACCCTTGACTGACGTTTAAAGACCACGTGCTTTACATCATTAAAAAAAACTAACATACTAATTCGGTCGTTATACCCATTTCTAAACAGAAGGTCAGAACTTAGTATAACCAACAAAATGTATCTATTCAGGTCTATTTTCCAGGCAGTTGTTTTTTATGGGGCACCAGTATGGGCCGATATCGCGAACTCCCACATCTACAAACTTCAAGTGGCCCTAAATAAAATATTAAAAATAATTTTCAACCTACCATGGCATTTTTCTACCTCGGAATTACACGACAGAGCTAATGTTGAATTAGTCGCAGATAGATTGTCCCGACTAAATAGAAGGTTTAACGATCGCTGTGAGCATTCCACGTACTCTCATATTAATGAATTAATCAATTAACTGTTGTAAAATATATTCTTAGTTATAAAGTAGAAATAAGTATGTTAAGACAATATTCTTTAAGAGATTTTTGTAATTTTTTTCCCTACAAAAACTATATTATTAATAGCAACATATCATAACTCATTCTCAAATAATTTTTAAGTAGAAAAGGCAAAATCGCCTGTACTCTTAACTTATATACATTACTCACTGTAAATACATATATTATAAGAAGAAGTGAAATAAATTTGAATTTGATCATAAAACACCTTTTTAAACAGTAATCTCGCGTAAAGTATAGATCTTAATTAAGAATATTTTAGAAAACAATAAATCGATTTTCGATTATTAATATTGGTTTTTATTCTCTAATTTCGAATTATAAAACGCAATCTACTTATAGGTACATAAAGTAAATTTTATAATTCATTTGTACTTATTATGTATAATTCTTACAATAATAGTCACAATTGTCTTCGCGTTTAAAGTCTCTCCCATAGAATTAAGTCAACTTAAATGGTATATTTTGGGAATTTAAAAATTATTAATTTCTTTTAAATAGAGCAAAGAAGCTGGAATTCGTACATTAGTGGCCTTGGACGACCAGGGAGGTAAGTTAAAATATGTTATTCAAAACCTAAACATGTAAATAACATATACAGAGATAACATAAAACACTAAAGTTATTTCAATCCCGTTATGACGGTTTAAGTGTCATTATTTCCTATCTTAAGGGTGCACCAAAACAGTTACGCAATTTCTAGTGAACTTGTGACATTTTCTCAACTTTTTTTTACATCTCTTTATATTCTATACATGTTGTATATTCTAACATGTTGTTACAGAGCGATGTACGTATCATCTAAAACTATTCGAGTGAGATTATATATATGTGGCAACACCATAAATGTTATTAATTTTTATTTCCCAATACATTCATTTATTTTGCTTTCTTCTATTGTATGTAGCTTTGATATATCAATAATTTTTCTCTATTGCACATCAACTGCCAAGCAGATATCACATGCCTACTCTGTACAAAACCACGTTGGTGAACTCAGGCGAAAAAGGTAATTTTTTAATACATTTAACATTTACGAACATGATCAATACGAGCGGCGAATACTAATAGCGACGTGGAACAGGTTAAACAGCAAACTACTCCAACACGGATTCCACTCCCGGCGAAGTTATATGTTTGCTCCGACTGAGCCAAATTTCACATAGGAATTGATAGATGCACCAGCAGTGGACAAATTTAGCTACATTCGTTGTAGAACCATCGAAAATTTCGCCGAGAGACACAGGGGCGTACATATACGTTATAGCAAAATCGACGAAATTAGCCACAGCACGTGGATAATCGCTGTCATTGTTTGCCGCAAATGGATCTTCCGTACAACATACGGTGAAGTCATTTCGTATTTAAATTAAATTTATGTAAACATAAGCCGGGAGTTTCTTTGGAAGTTCATAATCGCCGATGTCTCGCAGGGTATTCTTGGATTATTAAGTCATCATGGTTTGATACGACATAAACATCTACGAACATATAAACTATAATTTTAACACAAGATTTTTCGAAAATGTTAAAGGAGTTCTCTAAGGTTACATGTCCGACAGGACTTGGCATACGCACGAACACGTCAAAAGTTCATCATATTTCCAATAATGGTCCATTAGTTTGCATACGACMAAGACACTTATCACTGAAAAACTTCGCAGCTGTCCGTGCAGAATTAGAATTCCTGATCAAGTGCGGTTCCGTCCTTCAAATAGGCAAGCCCTTTGCATCTAGTTCGCAAAGATGACGGATCTTGGACACCATGTGACGGATATAGGAGTTTAAATGCTAACATGATTCCTGATGGCTACCCGACACCATTCCTTATTCAATAATCCTAGCAAACGTAATGATATTATAAAGGGTAGCGCAAAAGTAACAATTTTATCAGAAGATGCTATAAGTTTTGCAAATTGACATTGCAATGCCAGTTCTGTTTTAATATTTGTATAGTAAACGAAATACACGTAAATAAACAATAGTACGCTACACTGCTTCAGAAATTGACAAATAATGGGTCGGTGACTTTCACACAACGTGAATTTCGTCGCAGATTTCCTGGCCGTCCGACGCCTACTGGTGAAACATTGCGACGTCGACCAGACGACGTGCCCCACAAATGGGTATCAGTCGACGGTTTTTACAACGAATTTTTGTACACAATTTGAAGATGTTTCCGTACGAAGCCCAGAGGATGCATCAGTTGTTAGTTGCTTAAGCCATCCTTAATCACCACCAAAATGAAGATGATTTTTCATCAAAAATAATCATGAGTTATGAGGCCCATTTTCATCTTAGCTGGTACGTAAATAAGCAAAATTTACGCTTCTGGGGCACAGGAAATCCACGTGTAACCCACTGGAGGAATCATCAGACCTTTTTTCTTCGAAGACGTCGCGGGCCAAACGGTTACTGTGAGTAGTGAACGCTACAGAGCAATGACCCACGAGTTCTTTTTGCCGCAATTTGATCAATTGGGTTTGGAAAACATCTGGTTCCAACAGGACGGTGCAACGGCACACACTGCACGTGCCACAACCGATATGCTGAAGGATACATTTCCCGGGCACCGTTTTTCTCCCGTTTTGGTGATTTGCACTGGCCTTGAATTTTTTGAAGTCGCGGGTTTATGTGAACAAGCCTCAGCCTCTTACAGCTCTTAAAGACAATATCCGTAAAGAATATGAGGACCTATCACCGGAAGTTCTGGCTAAAGTGATGGAAAATGCCATAAAAATGGCTCAAATAACAATCAACTGTGGCGGCGGCCATTTACATAATACCATACTTTCGACTTGATGTAAAAAAATTCAAAAGGCTAAAGAAAAATCATCAACAAGCAGAATCAAAGTTTTTCATTTTTTGTATTTGCAGAAAGCGTTTCACTGGTGCCTATTAACCTGATGACATCTGTAAAACCGCTATTACGACGCCGTTTGGCCCTTTTGAATTCATCCGCATTATGTTCGGATTAAGAAATGTTACGCAGACATTCCAGTGTTATATTAACGAAGTACTTCGAGGCTTTGATTCACATTTGCGTATTTAGATGATGTTTGCACTACATCAAAATTTATTGATGAACACAAACTACGTTTTCGTGCAGTATTTAACCATTTTGGAGACTACAATTTAACGATCAATGTTGCCAAATAGTAAATCTGAGTATTTCAACTCAAATTTTTAGGGCATTCATTGCCCATTGCTAAGCGGTGCTGAACAATAAAAAATTCACCTAGGCTGCCATTTTGAGACTGCGAAACCCCAACTGTGTTATGTTCACTAATCAAATACCTGATGTAGAACTTCCTTTGTGAGTAGATTCATCCGATTTTTCAGCTGGAGCAGTTTTAAATCAAATGGYAGGTGACAAACTTCAACTATTAGGATTTTTCTCAAGAAAGTTTTCATAAGCTGAAATGCGATACAGTAACCGTTGTTCTATTATCGCGAATTCAATCACTTACAAGGKCCAATATTGACTACGGCCATAGACCAATATAACGGCGAAGATTTTCTAGCACACCTAAATGGCAGCATTCGACACTCACTAAAATTAAAATCTTTATATAACCTCCAAATAAAGTTTTTTGCGATATTTGAACAGACTAAATTCGTCTCTTTGTAACACCAAAATTTCGACAAACTTTTTTCGGGTTGCACACAATTTATCGCACCTCCGGTACGCGCACTACTAGGGATAGTAGATCTTTTGTAAAATGCTGCATACAGTGCCAAGAACGTAAAGTCATTCGATACAGAAAAGCTTACTCCAATGCGGAATAACTCCCAGTAGCCGATTCGAACATACTATTTGTACTGCGCTTAACATATAAAGCCGGCATCGCTTCTAATCCTTCTGTATTGGCATTTGGAACATAATTACGATTACCTTCAGAGCTTTTCATCGAACGACCCAGCAACCAGAACGAAACAGAAATTCCAGCGGAGCTACGCCGTATCATGCTAGAACTGCGAAATTTTAGTACAGCTTAGCATATCGATCCCGTCTTCATCCGCGATGATTCAGTCAGACCATCATTATCAGCACCTTAAATACGACCCTACAAAGTTTGGATTCGCTCAACTAAGTATTTCAAAGTGGAAATAAAAGAGAATAAAGTTAAAGTTTCCATCGATCGTCTAAAGCCAGTTTTCATCATACTACATACGACTCTTTAGGAAAGGAGTCAATACCATAAATGTTGTACGTAGTTTTGATATATCAATAAATCTTCCCTTTTGCACATCAACTGTCAATTATGTAGCACGTGTTTATTTCGCACCAAACCACTTATAAAACAGCCAAAAAAAGTATTCGACACATAGCGACTTCTGCGAATATTGGTGCATAAAAGCAATATTGTYATCAAAAACAAATAACTTTTGAATGATTTGGTACAAATATGCTTTCAGCTTCTGTTCTGGAAATTATTGTATCTACAAAAACAATATAAATCAGAAGCGAGAAAAATAATTATTCGATATTTGACAAATATTCAATGAGAACGCAAAAATTAATATTTTGCTGTTATTCCTCCGCGACGAATAACTTCCCGCAACCGTCTTGGCATCGATTTCTCCAAGTTTTTCGTTACCTCACTAATGGTTTTAAGCCATTCCTCCTCAAGCCCTTCTCCATTTGATTTTTGTGTGTAAAGTGACGCTCTCTCAAGCGTTTCTCCAAATTGCTTCACAAGTGCTTAATCGGGTTGAGATCCTGACTTTGAACAGGCGTCTTAATAACTTTATGAGCCTAATATTTCGGATCATTATCTTGTTAGTACTGATAATCTTATTCAATGCTCAATCTTCTAAAATTTTATTTAAAAATATTTATGTCATATACGTAATCCATATTTCCATTAATTGTCACAACGTTTCTCAGTACAAAAGAAACTACTAGTTAGTATATAGTATATATATATGATCAGGGTGACGAGAAAAGTTGAAATCCGGTTGACTCCCCGTCTATCCGTCCGTCCGTGCAAGCTGTAACGTGAATAAGGCATTAGATATCTTGACGATACTTGGTACGCAGGTTTCTTAGTACAAAAGAAAGTTCGAGTTCGTAGATAGGCGTAATCGGACTAATGACACGCCCAAAAATCGCAATTAACCGAAAACCTATAAAACTAACTAAGCACGTAATTAAGATATGCAACTCTTATTTAGCACAGGGATCGCAGTAGTAATAGGCACCTGTGGAAAAATTTACAAAATGTAAGCGTGGCGGGTACGTTTAATGTACATATCTCCTAAACCAACATTTCCTATGGTGTGAAAGTGGACGAAATCGGAAGAAAACCCCGTTCAGTCCCCATATAACGGTACTGTCCAAAATTAAACCAATGACTAAATGCGACAGAAACACAAAACATGCCGCTGAGATGGTATGACGGGCATAATATATCCCGGGGTACGAATTTAACGATCGCATACTTTTTGTTGAAACCCTATATCTCGGAACCCGACTGACCGATATGGACAAATTGTGGTATGTGTTATGTTTTCTTATATTTCTATGACACGTTGCACAAATGGGTGAAATCGTATAGTAACCACGCCTATTTCCCATATAACACAATTTTATATTCCACTTGATTATTTCGCTTTCCAGTACGCAAATCAAGAAACAATTAATAAAATAGGATTAAAGTTTGCACGAATAATGCCTTTAGTATATGCCATCTATGATCTCAAATCCAGTAAAAATTGTTCGAGCCCCTAAGTACCGAATATTTGGATTCCAGTWCCTATGGTTGACTTTTGATCGAAAATATTCGTCAATATGTGAGATATTGAAATACATATTCCTCTAACAATGGTATGTCTGTGTGTTAAAAATGGCTTGAATCAGGTCAATACTTCCCAGAGCCGTTATACCTAATATACAGATTTTCGAACTTCTGGGTGACTTTGTACCGGATCCATCGGCCAATATGTGAGCTATTTCAAAGAAAATAAAAGAGYGTATTTTGCTCATAACAGGTGCCGTTGCCGATGGACGGGACAAGGACTGAGACGAGTAGGTGCATGTGACTAAGGTGGCAATATAAAGGAGCGCACATTCGGTGTGGGATTCGTGGTGGGAGAGAGACTCTGTCGCCGAGCACTGTCATTCAGTTCAGTTCAGCTCCGAGATCTTAACATCGACTCGGATCATTACCTTGTTACAGCCAAAATTCAAACCAGCCTCAGTGCAGCAAAAAACGCACGTCAAAAAACCCAAAGAAGTTTCGACGTTGAGAAGCTGCAAGCGTACCCCTATTCTCTGAGAGTACAGTTGCAACCGAAATCTTTGGTTTTCGGAAAATGCTAAAGAAKAGCTGGTACGACGAAGAGTGCCGTGTCGCAGCGAGGAGAAAACAGACTGCCTACCTCGCGACGTTACGATCGACAAAACACGTGTGGGAGGTCGCTGATGAAAACCGTGATGGGAGACCTGCGACTTCGACAGACACCGATAATGTGATTCGTGTGCGCAAAGTTTTGAACTCAGATAAGTATTCGTTTAATTGCCCAGATTTTCAATTTATCAAAATTTGTGGTTCATGACATTGTGACAGAGTACTTGAACATACGAAAGGAGTGCGCGAAGATGATATCAAAAGTGCTTACTGACGTCCAGAAATTGCGGCGAGTAGAAGTGTGCCAAGAAAGTTTGAACATGTGCGAAAGTGAAAAAAATTCCATATTTCTTGAGCTGTAGTCAAATAAATTTGACAGCAGGTTACGCATTGTGATTGAAGCATATTAGAAAAGCAAGAGAAAATAAAAAAGAAAATATAATTATGTGTGTAAGTAAATAAACATTTTCATTGTGATTTAAGGAATGTGGTTGATGATTGATAATTTTTATACATCATTTCAAAATGAACTATAATTCATAATAATGATTTTAACTAATTTAGAATTAATTTAATGATTACTTTGAATTTCCTTCAAGAAACAATTGTTGATTTCATGTTTGTTCGCAAAACCAGCKTTGCTATATTCCTAATTTATTGAAATAATTTATTAAAAATTAGTACTAGATTTATTTAGACCTGCATACCAGCACAATAAAATTTACCGCAGGAGATTTTGTTGACCATTTTAAGCGTTTTTTATACGAAGTTGTTACATTTCTTGAGAGTTGGAAATTACCCTTTATGCGTAATTTTCTCTCGTAAAGTCCACAATATCTGCTTTTGCTATTGTTAGCAAAATTAAAATTATTATTGTCATCATTTTCTAAAAAAGTCAATAAGTATTCGTTTAGGACTTATATTATCCTTGTGCAGTATTCTATTTCTCTTATTAATTATTATTTTATTCTCTAAATTTTCCTTAACTTGCTATGTTTTATATCTAGATTGTAATTTATTTTTCTCTCCTATTACTTTTTCATAAATTATTTCTCCAGGGTGAAATAGGAAGCTTGTCTTATTGCCTGAATACACTTTAATTCTTCGAATTAATTTTCATCGGTAACACTGAAATTATTTTTTTCATTGTCGGTATTATCTCCGACCGGGATTTTCTTTTCCCAATAGTTTAAATTTTGTATTTTTATATCTGTATTTGGTTTTTTACCATTATTTTTTTGTTTTATTTTGCCGGTATGAACTTCGGATGGCGCTTCAGAAGTCTCTGCTCCCATAGTAATTATATTTTCTCCACCTCTATATCACCATTTATTATTAATTTCTCATTCTTGAAATTTATTATTAACAATAATATTATAATTAACAAGCCTCCAAATTTTTAATCTCATAAAAAATTTGTTGTTTTCCAAACAATTTAATTAAATGATTATATCGTATTATTGAAAAACCATTGATTGTTTTTACTCTTTTGTAAATATCCAACTCGTTTTTATTTTTGTAAATGCCTGATTTTATTTAGCGGCTCGTTGCTCCCGTATCGACCAGTATTTTAAAAAATTTTCCCCCTACTCTGTGATACAGGAAAATGTATAGTAGAGTTAATTTGGACCTAAAAAATGGTCCTCTTTGATAATTAAGTGTTAGGTGGATTTCAGAGGTACAAAAACAGGTATTTTTACAATTTTTTTAATTTAATATGTTATATCAAAGGTATATATTCGAGCAATATCTCCTGAAATTTCGATATAAAAATGTTGAAAATTAAGCCGTTGAGACCTCATTTCCCTGGGTGTCTCTCAAAAAAGTGCTCTTCGCCGTGGACAGCATAACTTATTATTGGTTCATATCAAATTAAAAAACTAAGCATATTCTGTAAGTACATATCTAAATCTCGGTTTTGAACTTAGGAAATAAAAAAATATTAAAATTGTCCTTCTTTTCTCGGACTTTGAACAAAAAATCTCATTTTTGGTAAAATTTTCGGCATTTTTGGTTAGAAAAATAAGTTGTAATGAAATAAGAAAAAATCCTTCGTTCAACAACTAGATAATATTATTTCAAAAACGTCTACACAATACGAACTAAATCGGTCGATAACTTTTCGATAAATCGTGTCCACCGACTTCAAAAACACAGTTTCGAGAAAAACGCGTTTAAAGACAGGGCACTTAGCGCATCTAGCCTTGAGTGCAAAAGTCCTCAAGCTGTATCTCCGAAATTATTACTCAGATCAACTTTAAAATTTAGGACTCTATTCTGGAGGCATTGTAGAATTTAATAAAGCAAACAAAATAAATCGATTTTTGGAAATTTTCAAACCCACCTAACTCCTTAACGCATTGTGCTTTGTTAGGCGGCCGCATATTCCGTTGTATGCTGATATGTGGCTTATTTTCTGGTGTAATTCCTTGTTCAAAACTTATTGGCGCTTGACTGAATGTATTGAGTCGGCCTGTTGTTGTAGGCCTTTGGTGCTTGATTTTGTGCGAAACGATAGTTATTATTAAAACTGTCATACTGGCAATTATTATTAGAAGCCGAAGAACTCTGAGCTCTTCCAAACTGTAATGCGGAATTAGCTCGGATGGTGTTTGACTCCAATTCCTGAGCCTTTGCCAACGCATTTGGCAAGTCATTTGGTGACAATGATAATAAAATATGGGATAAATTTTCGTTTAACTCTGTTATAAAAATTCGCAAAACGTCACGCCTATTTTTGGCACTGCCCGATCCATGTGTCATATTCGTCTTATTTATTATTAGTCATTTTTCATTAACTTTATTGTAATACTCAATAATGGTATTACTACCTGCCGCAATATGCTCATTTCCTGTTCGATTATATGAGCAGGCCGTTTATCAGCATACGCAAATGATTAGACAATGGGTCATTTGCTTCATGTGTTATTTTATTCCGTAATATTGCTAGTGCTGCAAAGTATCTCTCACATATAGGCTCATCATATTACCTGCAGACTCCCTCCCTTCCCTAACGAATTTATTTAGTTTACCAGAAAATGCTGGTAGTGACTTGATCACCTCAAGCGACTCCTCGCAACTGATCTGTTGATCAATCACCTCTGCTTGGTAATCGGTGACCGTAGCCGATTTTGTTAACCCCTCTAATTGTCTTCGCAAATCCTCTAGCTCCCATTTGAGGGCACAATTAGTTGCTGCAATTATTCTCGTGATAATTGATTCGTTCCCGTCCTCTAATATATATTTGAAAAATTACTAATTAGTCCCTCTATTTTGAATTTTTTTAGAATTCTGTGTTTGGTGGATACCTCCACAACTTCTACAAGTGTAAAGTCTCTCGTATCCTTTCTTTTTAATAAGGAAATTTCCAATACTGTCTATACATAAATCAGTGCACAAGATTTTCCATACTATAGTTGAATTTATTTTTTATAAATTTATTCCTGCCTATAAATATAACATTTCTATTATTGCTTAACAATATATACATATATTATATTTGTATAGTCTTTTTATTCTTCTCTTGATTCTTTGCTGGAGCTCTTGCCGTAATCCTTGAAGAAATCGATTTATACTTACATGTATGTACGGTTGTTGCTCTGCCACAATCAGTTCACGTTCCATACACAGCACTCGTTATTATGAATAAGTCAGTATTAGGTTAGGTTAGGTTAGATGGCAGATTAAAGATCCCACGTAGACTAAGTAGTCCTTTGTTAYACCATTGAAAAAGAACTCCTATATTCAGACTTACAGATTGGCGAAGCGCTTTGTAGCCAAAATAAAATTACACAGGCCCTTAATTTCAACACTCGCCAGTTCAGTGGGATGTCCGAAGGTATGCGCCCCTAAGTCTTGATCTCCCAAACGCGGGACAGTCAAGCAGGAAGTGATGGCTTGTTTCTACCGCATCTTCTTATAAGCAACTTCTACAGTCGGCATCCGATAAGATACCCATTCTTACCGCATGTACGCCARTAGGACAGTGGCCCGTCAATCCACCAATATACCAATCTAATCACATAAACTCTAGCTGCTAGAGATAGCGACGAAAGACATTCTTCGACCAACCCTGAACGCACTGTGAATGAGTTCAGGGCTAGTATAGCCGCTCTGCTATCTGAGTGAATGGTTACTTCTCTGAAGGTGAATGCACTCCGTAGCAACAAATCTGCTGCTACCTTGATGGCTGCGACTTCAGCCTGGAATATACTGCAGGAAGCCTGAAACAGGACTTGATGGACAGCTATCAGCAGTAGACTCCTCCACCAACCTTCCCCCCAAGGTTTGACCCATACGTGAAGAAGCTTGCTGCCCCTCTCCTCCAACGGCTTCTTCCCACCCATATCTCCCTTGTCGGTATATGGGCAGAGAAGGAGCCGCCAGAGTTCGATATGGCGACTCCATGATCCAGATGATCCGGTATGCAGTCAAAGTTTGTGAGGATATCCGAATGTCCAGATAAACGGTATTTGATCAGACAGACAATACGGTTTCAGAAGAGGACGCAACGTAGAGGACGCCTGGATGTATGTCCAGAATGCTGTTAGGGAGAATGTCAGCAAATTGTTCTTGGTATATTTGTTGACTTCAAGGGAGCATTCGACTATYTGATCTGGGATCGGGTTATTCAACGATTGGAGGAACTGAACTGTCCAGAAATTACTCTGTGGAGGAGTTATTTTTCGGACAGAAAGGCCTCTATCGTTGGAATGAATGGGAGCGTTGAGACCAGAGTGACTCGCGGCTGTCCACAGGAATCCATCTGTGGTCCATATATATGGAACCTCATGATTGACTCCCTGCTTGCACAGCTGGATCTACTCTGCGAATGTTCTGCATACGGGGATGACCTCCTTATTTTAGTAGGAGGTCGTTCACGTAGCGAAATAGAACGGGCGGGTAGTCAATTTCTTGAAATTGCCCACAATTGGGGCGTTGGTGTGGGGGTAGACATTTCGATGGATAAAACCGTGACAATGCTGCTGAAATTGTCACCGGTACGTCCACCAATCGTCCGGCTAAATGRGGTCAGCATCAGGTACGTGATGCAGGTCAAATATCTGGGTCTGACTATGAGTGAGAGAATGAGTTTCACTCCCCATTTAGCAATTGTGAAGGAGCGATTGCAGACAACCGTGGGCAAAATACGACGCATTTTGAGGAGTGAATGGGGTCTCGGACGTCGTGCTGTTCGCACCATATATCGTGGTTTGTTTGTGGCCTGTGCCACTTACGACGCCGCTGTATGGTGGGAAATAGCCACGACAGTCTTGGGGCGCCAAAAGCTCCTCTCAATACAGCGTTTTATAATGCTTGCTTGTTTGCCTGTATGTCGCACCGTCTCAACGGAATCAATGCAGGTGCTATTAGGAGCTCCCCCGCTTGATCTGATTGTCATACAGAGAGCTGTTGCATTCAGATTAAGGAGGGATTTGAGTGTGACACTGTTCCAGAATGATTGGATTTCTGACAATGATGCACAGAGGGAGGGATATCTAGGTAGCAAGAGGCTCCTAGATGAAATAGTTAGGAATAACTGGCAAAATCGTTGGAACAATAGAAGCATAGCAATAGGAATAGGAACGGTCTAGTGACTTACCAATACATCCAGGATRTCAGGTTTGWGGAAGGAAACCCCGACTTCAGATTCTGTCTGAGCTCGGGCTTCCTATTCACGGGGCATGGTCCTCTGAATGCYTTCTTGCATAGGAGGAACYTATCGGAAACACCCGAATGTGCGTGTGGAGCACGAAATGAGAATTGGGTACCTGTCATTGCAGAATGCGCAATGTACTCAGGCATCAGGAGCTTTAGGGAAATGGGGATTAGTTATACAAATGGAAGGCTAGATGTGAGCGGTGTGATCTCCACTAGCTGGAATGCCGAATTGTTAGGGACGTTTGAAAGTGTGTAACCCCTGGTCACCAGTCCAGAGCAGTATGGAAGCTTAACTGGTAGTAGTTTCGGCTACGAAGTCTGACCGGAGACTTAATTCTGGTACCACGAGGAGCAGGAGCCCTTGGAGTTCGCTCCAACCTGCTCATACGGTAGGTCCCTTGGGGAGTATCGTGGTGGTTGTGGTTTATACCCAAATGCGGGAAGAGTGCTTCGATCACTCAATGTGGAGTTGCATTGCAACCGGGTGTCGGACCCAAAGTACGGCAGAGGTATTAGATGAGCCTCGAACCCTACCAAGGTGGTTAGTGTGTCCATTCCACACTGCCAATTGGTACTGAAAATACYTAGTATTTTAGTATACTAAAGTATTTTTCAGGGCGCTGATCAACGCATTAAATTGATCCATTGTACTTTTGAGTACCGTGGGGTAAGGCTGTCGTCAGCAGGTACCTACGTTAAACACACCGAACGTTGTCCAGATAAACGTTCCTTTAAGAATCCAGATTCTCTGACTCTGATAACGTCTTTGCGGCTATGCACCTACCGGCAATATACACCGGCGTTATGTTCAAAATTGCATTAAGTCCAATGGTTGGGGTGGATCTTAATGCACCGCATACGCTAATTAGCGCAGCCGGTTGAACGTTTTCGAGTTTCTTGGCAAGTRTGGTTTTCCCTAAGGCCCTCCACCACAGAAAGATACCATAGGACAAGATGGGCTTGACTATGGTGTCATAGAGCCAGAGGACCATTTTCGGTGAGAGGCCCCATCTTTTTCCAATAGCTCCTCTACAGCAGTATAGAGCAATAGATGCCTCTTTGCTCTCTCCTCGATATTCAGCTTCCATGAAAGCTTCTTATCCAGGATGAGCCCTAAATATTTCACTGTATCCGCCGGTTGCAGGCGAATACCTCCCATTTGCGGCAACGGTGCCACTGGCATCTAATATTTTCTGCTGAATAGAATAGAAGAATATTTTGTCTGGACCGTGCTAGCTTTTTGAGCAAATCGTTAACGATTAGGATCCATAGAAGAAGAGAGAGAACCTCACCTTGTGATGTTCCCCTACTCACGCTTCGCTTCTCGCGCGCGCTGCCCCATTCTGTTTCGATCACTCTGTCGCACATAAGACTGAGAATGAGGTGTTTGAGGTTCGATTCAACCCCAAGACCGTCAAGAGCAGTTACTACTGCCTCAGGCAGGACATTGTTGACAGCTTCCTCGACATCAAGGAAGGTCCCGACAGCGAAGTCCTTGGCTTCAATGGCTTCCTGGAGCCATGACCCGATAGTGTGCAAAGCAATGTCCACTGACCTGCCTTTACGATAAGAATGTGATAGATAGTGTCTCGGGAAGCGCCTCCTTATATACCAGTCCATCAGTCTCGCCAGAGTCTTTAGCAGGAAGGAGGAGAGGCTGATAGGCCTGAAATCCTTGACCGTGACATGGAAGCCCCTGCCAGCCTTCGGGATGAACGTTACCTTGACTCGTTTCCAGGCCCCCGGGATGTAGCCTAATCTAATGCAGTTCGCATAGATAGGCGCTTAACAGCTCCATGACACCTTAACAGCTTATTGCAGCTGCACTGGCATGATGCCGTCTGGTCCTGGAGACTTGAACGGTTTGAACGAATTAGTCACCCACGTCAAATGAGCAATGGGAATGGTAACCTTCCTAATCCGTGTTCCTAGGGTTTCTGAAAGATTTCCTAGGCGGACCTCCTCCGACTAGACTAAACCCGATGTACCTGTGATCTGAAAAGTGGTGATCGTCCAGTTCGAGATCAGCGGGGCAATCCCTTTTGAGGTTAGGGTGATTTCGAGAAGCTCCCTCCTGCCTGCGGTCACAAAAGTAGGAGAGTTTCCTCTGTTACACAGGCGAAGATTCTCGCTAATGATAAAATCAAAAAGCGACTCATATCTATTATTTGTATCCGAGCTACCCCAGATTAGGTGTCGCGAGTTAACGTCGGAACCGATGATGACGTCGGTACCAGTCTTAGAAGCTTCGGCCAAGGTCCTCCTTAGCAGTAAGGGAGGTGGCTCCACAACRTTATCGTGTGGAATGTATGCGGAGATAAGCCACAAATCTCCGCTGTAAACGAAATACCGTTAATTCACTCTTTACCAAGATACAGGCTCTGTTCATACCTGCATCCTTGGCCGTCAGGGGCCATAGGYTCTCTGTCCTTAGTCCAGAGATTCCGTAACCAGTCAGCCACGGTTCCTGGATCAGGACGACATCAGCTCCGTCTTGTTCCAGACGAAGCAAAAGATTGGCGGAGGCCGCCTTCGCATGCTGGAGGTTAATCTGGAGGAATTTCAGGATTTTAATGGCGGTTGCGACATTCGCCCATCAGCCATTTCTGATGAGTGTCACCTCAACATACTCAGGTGCGAGAATGCCGCCACCACCAGCCCAGGGTTCCAAATCCAAACAACAAGTTTCTCAAACAAAAAAAAAAAAAAAAAAAAAAAAGTAAAACGCCAGAGGTCGTCCAAGGAGTTGCGCGGCCGTGAAGGCCGCAGGTCATTTAGCGTTACCCAGGTCATTTAGCGTTACCCTTAAAAACAAGTTCACAATTACTTTAATAAAGCAGCTGAGATTAAAGTAGGGTTGGACGAATCATCAATCAGCTTAACGAGGAGGGTATGCTAAAAAGAAAAGCCGCTAACCAAGTGGAAATCTGTAATGTTTCTGACGAGTCGAAGTTTAACCATCTATGATGCTATACTGAGCCGATTTGAACAATTTCTTCCGATATTACATTATTTCTATGAATAATTCTATGAACAATGAACTCATATCAAATTTCGTCAATATATATCGTCAAATGAGGGAGTTTCCCATGCAAGCCTTTGATTCCTATCGTTCAGTTTGTATGATAGCTACATGCTATAATTAACCGATCTGAAAAATTTCTTCGCAGATTACATACCTGCTTTAGAAAATAATCTATACCAAATTTCGTGAGGATACTACGTCAAATGCAAAAGTTTTCCATACCAGCACTTGATTCCGATCATTCAGTTTRTATGGCAGTCATATGATATACTTAACCGATCTGAACAATTTCTTCGTATATTACATTATTATCTAAAAAAATAATATACCAAATTACGTGAAGATACATTGTGAAATTTGAATGTTTTCCATACAAGAACATGATTCCGATCGTTCAGTTTGTATGGCAGCTATATGTAATAGCGGTCCGATATTGGCAGTTCCGACAAATGAGCAGCTTCTTGAAGATAAAATGACGTTTACAAAATTTCAAAACGACATCTTAAAAACTGAGGGACTAGTTCGAATATATACAGACAGACGGACATGGTTAAATCGACTCAGCTCAATATACTGATCATTTATATAGTATATGTATATACCTTATAGGGTCTCCAACGCTTCCTTCTGGGTGTTACAAACTTCGTGACAAATTTAATATACCCTGTTCAGGGTATAATAAGAGAGCGCGTTTTATTCACATCAGTATATCATTGTGCCTTATACAGGTAAATTTTAGCCAAAACCCGGACCCTCTATATAACCAATATCCGGATTTTCGAACATCCGGCTGACTTTACTCTATATGATTGGTTTTATACCTTAAAGTATTTCCTTGGCTTTAAATCTTGCAAGTTGCAAGGGTATACAATTTTCGGTTGCACCCGAAATTATCCCTTCCTTGTTTGTTCAAAATATGGTAGAAAAAGTTTAATTTGTTCTTGTAATGCTGTGTTTAAAGCTTCGCAAACAGCTATTCCTTCCTGATCAAGGTCAATAACTGTTTCCCTTGACATATATTTTCTTCCATTTTCTCCTTTTAATTGTTTGGTTATTGCATAAAAATCTTTTAAGTTGCCGTAGCGTCTTGGGATTTGGATAATTATTTAATTTCTATATTTTTGGGATCCATCATCAATATTTATTACTTTGTGGGATACAACGTATCCTAAAAATTCAACCTTTGCTATGAACAAACAGGCGGTTGATACTGGCTTTTGCTATGCCTTATAACTCCTTTTTCCAATAAAATTTTCCTGATTGACCAAATTATGTTTTTATTAATTACTTCTAAAATATTAGTACCGGCCTTAGGCTGGAGTCTTAGGAATTTCTTGTTCCAGTATGTTTAAATTTAGTTTTTATTATGACGTCTCAAGATATTGTTTTGTTCCATGTAGTTTAATTTTGGATTTTTATCTTCTTATTTCGTTTTTTACCATCCTTTTTATTTTATTTTGCTAGTGTCTTAGATTCTTGTCTCAAGGTGTTTACATTTCTTTTTCTACTCTTGGAACGTGTTACTTCAGAGTACAATAGTTTTCGCCACCTAACGGTTGTACGTATCAACTTAGACTAATTTAGATAGATATAGGGTTATATATACATATATATATGATCAGAATGACGAGAAAATTGAAATCCGAGTGACTTTCTGTCTGTCCGTCTGCCCGTGCAAGCTGTAACATGAGTAAAAATTGAGATATATTGTTCTAGATAAATTATAGCGAAAACTTGACCTAACCCCTACACAACTAATACTAGGTATGTAGTATATACAAAAATAATCGACACTACCGAAATTCTCTATGCTACTTGCAATGATTTTCGTTTTTCTAATAAACCAATATTGAGGCAAGCAATTGAAGAAGTGTGATTGAATGCAGTAATCGACAAATATTTAAGCGCGTTGTACGAACCCAATCCAAAAAGATTTAAACGTGTCATAAACGCTAAGATGGCACCACAAATTACTAAAGGGATATCAAACGATTTTTCTGTAAATAATATGTGCATTTTTTAATATAAAATGAAATATTACTAAAAAAACATAACATTAAAATATTATTTATTTGTTAATCTCGCCACTACAATTTAAAAAAAGTCCACTGTTTTTGAAGGGACTTAATCCAACACTGTATATTTTGAAAATTTTGGATTATTAAAAAAAAAGCGGGAAAAAACTAATTATATTTAAGGCGTTATTTAAGGTTTAATCGCACATTTTTCAATTTGAATATCAAAAAAGTCCTTTATTATTTTATTATGCATCTTGAAAACCACAAAAACATATGTATTTTCGACGAACGAAACAATGCAGCATCGTGCTATAAATCTACCAAAAGATACACTCACCGAGGTTTTTAACTTGTATAATAGTGGGCATGCTTATAGCTTTGYTTTATGCTTTATATTTTGCCCAAATATTGCTCAATTCATGGGCTCAATCGATTGAAATATAATTTCATCAAATTGAAGTGCATCTGGAGTATCATAATGGCACTTTAAATGTACTAWTAAATGGTAAAAAAAAGCACTCGGCTTACGCATTGTACATGTTGTTTCGGCACCCAGTAGCCATGCCGAAACTTCGTTTTTTTATTTTGGGTGTTGCTTCCACAAACTCTTATGATATGCCTGAATTCAAACGTTCTCACTCCATTAGATTCGTATTCGCAATGATGATCAATAATTCGCAAGACCCAAACGTTGTCTGTTTGGGGCTTAGATTTGGGTATAGCATGCTGTTCTCACGGATTCGTTAGAATATCTCACTTTTTTGATACAAAAGATTTCACATATTACGTTGTCAACAAAAATCTTGCTGTGTTTTCGCTAGTTTTCGCTGAGAGCGCGTAGTTCTAGCTTAATTCGTCGCATCGGGTCATGCTATGCCTTTCTGGAGAGCCCATTTCACGCGCTGACACGTGTTTGATTGATTGTCGTTTCTTTTAAGTCCTTCATTAGTTATAGCGTCGCAAACATGGAGAATAAAGAAAATAAAGAGAAACAAGTAAGGAAGGGCTAAGTTCAGGTGTCACCGAACATTTTATACTCTCGCATGATAAATTGATAATCGAGATTTCAGGCGTGGTTGTGAACCGATTTCACCCATATTTGGTACATGTCATCAGGGTGTTAAGAAAATATTATATACCGAATTTCATTGAGATATGGTTTTTGGTCCATAAGTGGGCGACGCCACGCCCATTTTCAATTTTTAAAAAACGCCTGGATGCAGCTTCCTTCTGGCATTATTTATGGCTTAGTTATGACACTTTATAGGTTTTCGGTTTCCGCCATTTTGTGGGCGCGGCAGTGGGCCGATTTTGCCCATCTTCGAACTTAACCTTCTTATGGAGCCAAGACATACGTGTACCAAGTTTCATCATGATATCTCAATTTTTACTCAAGTTAAAGCTTGCACGGACGTACGGACAGACGGACAGACGGGCGGACGGACAGACAGACATCCGGATTTCAACTCTACTCGTCACCCTGATCACTTTGGTATATATAACCCTATATC
>NW_017537054.1:59312-65733 GCF_001853355.1 Bactrocera latifrons
AGTTTATGGACCCCATACAGTTTCCATTTCCACCGCACAACGATGGTTTCAACGTTTTCGTTCTGGTGTAGAGGTGGTCGAAGATGCGCCACGCTCCGGAAGACCTGTCGTCGAATATTGCGATAAAATTGGTCGAAAGAGACCGGCATAGTAGCAGCCGTAGCATCGGGCAAGAGCTGGGCATGAGTCACCAAAAAACATTTTATGAATAATTAAAAATTCAATAAAAATACCGCAAGACTTTTTTGACAACCTAATACATACTATGGTAATGTATAAATTGTTAATAGAGTTAGCATACCGTTCTGCGTACAGAGATCAACTGTCTGGATATGAATGTCCAAGTAAGGATACAACCTCTTGTAGAGATCCGATAAGAACTCTTCTTTGCATTGGCGACTGATGGAGAATTGGAATTCTTTCACGTCGGCTTATTAAGTCTAGCGGCAATACGCCTAGCCAAGGTTTGGTCAGAATAGGGGCTCCTTTAAGAAAATGAATTACGATTAAGGCTAAGAATTCAGAGGCATCTTGCAAAGCGCAGTGATTTGCAGCGAAGTGACAACGGCTTCAATTMGAGTTATAATAGTAATTTCGTGAATTCTTCATAAGTGAACTTGTAGTTTTCAGCTAAATTGCTAATTAGGGCGTTGGGAAGCGTATACTTGTACAATCTCAGTTGAGACTTGTTTCAGAAAATCCACAAATTTTTTTCCAGTAGCTCTTCGGTCTCCGATAAATATTTTGTCATTGCAACTCATTATTTTCGGGGAAAAACTACGCCGTCCGAATGCCGTGAATGCCTATATTGTCATATTTACATGTATGTACATATGTACATACTCTAACGGCTCGGAAAATTATTCGACTTTCCGGGCGAAACGAGAATCTGTTAACCTTTTTAACAAATGTATTTCTGGAAAAATAAAATTCATATTTTTGGACTACTATTTACTATATAATAAATGCGACATAAATTTTGTATACTAATTAAAATAATAAATTTAAAAAAGCAATGATATTTTGATTTATGCTTGTATAAGTTATTAAATTTAAGACTTCGCTCATTGCCATCCCAATGTGCATAATTTTTCTTTAAATTACCAATATCAAACTAAATACTAATTTTTCGGAAAAATGTTATTTTGAAAATGTACTTTATTTTTATAGTATAACGATATATTAAACTCGCTCTTCTAAATTTTATATTACCGAAAGGAAAATGCCGTCGGCATATCTGCAAATGGGATATGTTGCCTCTTCGAAATTTTCATAGAACTGAAAACTGCTCGCGCCAATAGCCACGGCAATACAGTTAGTAAGACATAAATGTTATCCTGTCGAGATGCCCCTTAAAAAACCTATTATGTGTTCAAAGTGTACGGACGTGTTCATTTAATTCGCCCCGTGAATTCAGTCTTTACAAACAAACAAACAAAAATCAAGCCAATCAAAATCAAATGCTATTCAATTGTTAACAAACAAAACATATAAACAACAGTGCACACAAATTATTAGTAATAAACACAAACGAATGGTGCACGAAGGTGAATGGAGCCATGTGTAGAAGTTCACGCAAGTGAGGAAAGTTCTCTGATGGCCATTGACTTAGAAGTGGCCCGAACCGATTATTTTACATGTGACTCAAGCAGCTCACGGTTTCCGGTCTTTGGCGAAGTATCCTCTGGATAGCCTAAGAACATCCATTTGAAAGCGAGCTAAAGTGAGAAGGCGAAATATCCCTTACACAGGGTTGTGGGACCCGCCACGTAAAAAATAATACCAATGAAAAGGAACAACCTGGCATCACCGCCGTCCAAAAAATGCGATAGACGGGACAAGGACAGAGACGAGTAGTTCTTTGTGGCATTTACTACAGTGGCCATATAAAGGAGCGCCAGTATGGTGTTTGATTCTTGGTGGGAGAGGGAATATGTCGCCGAGTACTATCATTCACTCCGGTAAATGAACATCTAGCCACAATGCGCATCACAGCGAGGTTCTTCATATCGCTGATTTGTTCCTACGCCCCGACGGATGAAAAGGACGATGTGACCAAAGATGCCTTTAACGCCAGGATGGCAAAGAAGGTTTCTTTGGCACTACGGGCGGTAAATTCAGCCTCTACGACGAAATATCCCCAAATGAGTTGAGGCTGATCGACTTCGACGGGGCCCGAAATATGGTTATCTGTAGTACTAGATTCCAGCATAAGAAGATTCGTCAAGCTACCTGGCTATCTCCAGATCGAAAAACCATCAACCAAATCGATCATGTTGTGATAGACGGAAGACACGTCTCCAGTGCGTGCGCTCCGAAGTCCTAACATCGGACTCGGACCACTATCTTGTTGCAGTCAAGATTAGTACCCGCATCTGTGCAGCAAAAAACGCACGCCGACAAACACTAGGAAGATTCGATGTCGAGAAGCTTCAATTACAAAACAACCGAACGGTTTTCTACTCGGCTTGCACTCCTGCTCTCTGAGAGCACTTGTCAACAACTCGGAATAATTGAACTGTGGGACTGCATTTCAAATTCCTTACGTACAGCTGTAACCAAAACCATTTTTTTTTTTTCCATAAAGTGCAAAAGAACAGCTGGTACGACTAGGAGTTCCGTGTCGCAGCGTAGAGAAAACAGGCTGCCTACCTCGCAACGTTACGATCGACCACAACACGTGCGGGATGAGATAGATACCGAGAGTTGAAGAGGGAAGCGAGACACATTTGCACACAGAAAAAGAAAGAGGTCAAAATGCGTGAGTACKAAGAGCTTGATAAGCTGTCCGACATAGTAATGCTCGAAAATTCTACGAAAAAATGCTTCGGCTTACAGAAGGTTTCAAGACCGGAGCATACTGTTGTAGAACCCCCAAAGGTRATCTAGTCACCGATGCTCAGAGCATACTTAAATTATGGACCCGCCTGAAGAATAACAAAGCGGCGGGGGCCGATGGATTGCCGGCCGAGCAATTCTATCACGGCGGGGAAGAACTGTTAAGGAGCATGCATCCGCTTCTTTGTAAAATATGGTCTTACGAAAGCATGCCCAATGATTGGAATTTAAGTGTGCTATGCCCAAAACTACCGTGGGATAAGCCTCCTCAATATCGCATATAAGGTTCGATCGAGCGTATTGTGTGAAAGAGTAAAGCCCACTGACAACAAACTGATTGGACCTTATCAGTGTGGCTTCAGACCTGCAAAATCAATAACCGACCAGATATTCACCATGCGCCAAATCTTGGAAAAGACCCGTGAAAGATAGGCGATTTCAAAGCTGCTTTCGACAGCACAAAAAGAGCTGCCTTTATGCAGCGATGTCTGAATTTGGTATCTCTGCAGAACTAATATGGCTGTGTAAGCTGACGTTGAGCACCACCAATAGCTCCGTCAGAATCGGGAAGGGCCTCTCCGAGCCGTTCGATACCAAACGAGGTTTCAGACAAGGCGATTCCTTATCGTGCGACTTTTTCAACCTGCTTCTGGAGAAAATAGTTCGAGCTGCAGAACTAAATTGAGAAGGTACCATCTTCTGTAAGAGTGTACTATTTATTTTCCACATATTTATGGAGGAAAAACTCAAAAATTATGTTGACAAAAGTCTACATACATTAAAAAAATATCTCATTTCAGTGCGAAAACTTTACAAAATGGTTTTTATTAAGACGTTTTAGTATTTCGTTGGGCCCCCATTGGCATCTACAACTGCTTGAAGACGCCGTGGCATTGATTCTGCTAAATTTGTCAACTCTGTAGACGTTATGCTGTTCCAAGCTTCTAATATGCGCTCTTTGAGTATAGCAGAGCTAGAATTTTCTTGCTTTCTAATTTTACGCTCCAAAATTTCCCAGACATGTTCAATAACATTCAAATCTGGACTTTTAAGTGGAGTGTTTAATTGCCTTGGAGCGTAATAAAGCAACCAGTCCTTAACAATTTGCGCTGTATGCTTCGAATCGTTATCTTGTTGAAATATCCAACCGGAACCGTGCCCCAAATTATCTACCGAATTTTCCAAATTATGTTCCAACAGAGACTTATACTTAAAACGATCCATTTTACCTTCAATAAATCTAACTTTCCAACTCCAGCGGCCGCAACAGCTTCCCAAACCATTACGCTGCCGCCACCGTGTTTCACAGTTGACACCAAGTTCTTCGGTTCTAGCGCAGCGTTATTTTTTCTCCAAACTCTAGCTCTTCCATCGCTACCAAAAATGTTGAATTTAGATTCATCCGTAAATAAAACTTTTTCCCAAAAATTCATCCTTTTGTCTTTGTGTTTTTTGGCGAATTCTAAACGAAGTTTCCGGTTTCAGAAATAAATGGTTTCTTCCGTGGTGTTCAACTGACGGAACCCATTTTCGTTTAGAGTTCTTTGTATTGTTCTTGGATGGATACTCTTTTGTGACGTACTTGCTATGTGTTCGGCTAATTTTGGAGCGTTTACTTTTGAATTTTGGCCTACTCTTTGAGGATCAGACTGACGTTTCTATGAGAGGGGCGGCCACTGCGTGGCTTATTTTCGGTGGAACCATTATATTCGAAGTTTTTTACGATTGTTTGTACTGTTGCTCGACTCAAGTTTAAAATTTTAGAAATTTCACCGTATGCTTTTTTTTATTTTCTTTGCTTTATCACCAAATTTTTTAAATCAATTGATATTTCTTTTCGCGGAGCCATTATACCTATTCAAGTATTCAAACAACAACTGAATTCAATAAATACTAAACAGTAAACATAATGAAATGAAAGAAAAAGGCTAACGGTACTTTATCGTTATCATAACAATCACAAATTATGAGCAGCGTACTGTATGTAGACTTTTGTCAAYGTAATGTTTGAGTTTTTCTTCCATAAATTTGTTGCTTTATTTTAAATAATGATTTTTTTTAGTTTATTGTTATTAGAATAAATATTAGAATAAAACTGTATCAATACATTTTTCTAAAAACATTTTGTATTCTTATATCAATAAAAATAGGGGGTGTATGTAGACTTTTTTCCGCCACTGTACATATCCAATATTTATGCCCCAAATTCTAGTTTGTAATTAATAACTTTCTAATCTTTATCGTTCTAACCTAAGAGCCTCTTAATGCGAATCTTTTTAAAAAATCTTATTTCAGTATTAAATATTTAGCTCATTGCAACCAATAACAAARGAAGATAAAAACTACAAATGTGAAACACACAAAATTTTATTCTTAAAATTGGGTAGAGATAAATCTTTGTTTAAAAATTTTGTCACAAAATAAATTCAAATTCTAATAAATAGAGCAATAACTACCTTTGGGTCGCAGTCTTCACAACACAAGAAGGGCCTAATATATTTTAAGTTAGTAAAAAGAATTTCTCCTACTCCTATTTTAAAACACTTTCTGTCAAATTCCTCAACAAATTTTATTTCTAAATTATTAATAAATGCAACAAATTCTTCAGGCGGCTTCACTAAGTTGCATTTATCGATCTGGTTTTGGTGTATGAAGATGAATTCATCCGAAGGAATTTCATCTCCTAAATAAGGTAATRGCAGAAGGCATGTGTGCATTTTAAAAATTTTCAAATAAGGTAGCCGCAAAAATAATTAAAAGCACTGTCCTTTAAAAAGTTAATTTCTAAACTACTATCTAAAGTAATGGATCTAACAATGGAGTGTTCGGGCCGTGGTAAACCTTGGAAATCCTGCCAAGAAAGGTCACTTAAAACGGAGTCATTGCAGACATTAAGAAAAACATTATGGCTATGTTCTGAAATAACTGTGGCTTCGGGTTCTGAAAGCTGCTCACAGTTACCTTTTGTTACGATATTTACGTAACGTAAACCCCACGACTTCCTAAATAAACTAGAGAACATGAAAGGTGTAACTCTAGTACCTCCCCTACTTCTDRTCTVACMMAAAAAATGCTCTAAGCTGTCCTGACATAGTCGTCTTGTCTTTAGGTAAGGAAATCCTAAGTGTGACAGCAATCACCACAATCGTCTTAAACTATTAATATTAATTAACCACCCCTTGATAAAATTGAAAGTATGTTTTGTGTTGTTTCTTAACTCATCTATGACCCGAATTAAAACTTTTTCTGCCTCATCTAAAAACTGGGTTTGCTCTGGGGAACTTATAAACATTTTTTGAGTGGGTACAATGGCCCCAGTGAAACTAGTTTTAAAGATATCGAAAAACCTATTGAAAAAAGAAACGAAATCCGCGGTATTAATAAAGCTCATACTATTTGAGCTTAAGGCTCCCGAGCTGTAAAGAGAAAGCATACCCGAAGCGACCGTATTACTTAACACTTGAGACGCGAATTTAACTTTAATTTTTTGAAAGATATTGGGTTAAATATGAGCCTCGGTTAATTTATACGCACACTGATAACTCGACTTAGAGTCTTCTTCTTCTTGATTGGCGTAGATACC
>NW_017537054.1:66213-69237 GCF_001853355.1 Bactrocera latifrons
ATCGTCCAAGCCTCTGCACCATATAGCAGGACGGGTATTATGAGTGACTTATAGAGTTTGGTTTTTGTTTGTCGAGAGAGGACTTTGCTTCTCAAAACTCGACTCGATTTAGAGTCCTGTTTATAAAAATGGACTATATCTGACCAACATACGCGACTATTTTTAAAATCAACTTTATTCTTCATATTTTGTAAACAGTTACGACTACATTTTAATAAATGGGGGCTATCGTAAGAAAAACATATTTCCTTACCATTAACGTTGAAAAAAGACATGTGTATTTTAATATTTGACAGATATCGCTTGCCGTCTGTCGCGATGTACATTTTCAGCACATCACACTTAAAAATACCCGGAATTTCAATTTCATTAAATAAAATTAATATTTTGATTGCACAATGAAAGCACTTATTTCATCGAAATTTTTGCACAAACACTCTCGGCATTTTGTCTGTAAAATAAAATAAAAAAGTATTAAAAAAATGCAAATTTATATAATAAAAATTAAAATATACTCACATCTTTCAATCTGCGTGCTGTTTCGCAWTCGGTATTCTTCGAAATAATGGCCGTTACAAATGGAGATAAAAAATGAAAAATGTCTCCAATCGAATAATAGTTTGGTGGGATTTTAATCTGGTCGTCAATCTTTTCTAATTGCGAAACGTCAAAACCTGCTAAACTCGATTAGCTGTCAAAATTCAGTAGGTTTTGACGTTTCGCAATTGCTCTCTCACTTCCAGGAGTTAAACATCTCTCTATCTCTGCSCAAAGCCTTCGGCGAATGCTTTGGTACACTACTGCGGTCAAACACTCATTAAAAGAAGAGATATGTCTGCGTATTAAAGAGCAACGTATCACCAACACAGCTCAATCACTTGCTTGAACCTGTATAGTTTTTGAATAGATTTAAGATTTTATAACTTATCATTAGGCTTTAATAAAAGGAGATCTAATAAATAAATTAATACTAAAAAAAAGAGAGAGAAAGTGACGATTTTCTAAGTATATATATTATATATTTATAGGATCCCAATGTTAGTTGGAATATTTCCTGTCGATAAATCCGATAAACAATTAGAAACAATGAATTGAAGTTTGATAAATTCTTCACATGTTTCCTTCTGAATTTGGAATGAGGTGAAAGATTGTCCTGTGTGTGGTTATTTTTTATGGTTTACATTGTGAAAAAAACACCCGGAAATTGTAAATAAATTCCCCGAAAATTATATTTTGGAAACATGTATTTTGCAAAGTTGGTAGGAGTGTCCTTAATTACTATGCCAAATATGAATATCATGTGTCAAGCAGTTTGTTTAGAGCAGCTGCTTAAGTCGGTACACCTGAGAATGTTGGAAACGGAGTACGGTGATTCAAAAAACCACACCTATGAGTAGTGCAAAGCCTTCAAAGGGGGTCGAGAGATCGTTGAAGACATCATCAACTCATAAAAATATTAAAAATTTTAAGAATATGGTGCTTGAAAATCGTCAGACAAGTATAAGAGAAATGGCAAGAAAGCTCGACATCATTCGCGAGTTCGTTCTAATGGTTTTTATGGATATTTAAAGTATGTGGCTAAATGAGCTTCTGAGCCCTCCCTCCCCCCCTATTAATATATCACAGCTACACCTCACACATACACACCACATCTTCACCCCACACTACACACACCATACTCAAAACATTGGCATCATGCGCATCATATTTTCATCGCACACTACACACCTCATTCTCAACACATCACACGAGGACACCAGCACACAATTAACAAACACAAAATCGCGATTGCCGATCAACATACTTTTCGAGTCAAAAAGGTGAGTGCCGGTAGTGTTTGCAATATTTTATATATGGTCCTTCGAGCCATACCGGACGGCACTCTTGGTGACACAAATAAAAAAAATAAAAAATAATAATAATAAAGAAAAGTCAATCGCGGTGAAGCGGTAATAACATAAAAAAAAAAATGTGAAAGCTGTAAGACAAAAGRGTGGAAAAGTAACTAAGTGAAAAAAACGGCAAAATTGTGAAAACTGTAAAACTGTTATCAAACTGTTTTCGGTATCCGGTTTATTTTCGGGTAGAAACCGAGAAACCGCAAAAAAAGCAGTTTGATATTGTATACAGCGGATTACTGATTGCCGGTAAATGCTTACCGTTGTGTTATAACACAAGAGCTACCCCAAAAGCAAAAACAAAAAAAAACAAAAATTTCCGGCAATACCCCTTATACTTAATCAAGTAAAAGCAGGATTGCTTAAAATAATCGTACGCAAAAATAAAAGCATATGTATGTTAAAATAACATATTTATATTATAAATACATACATACATATACATATGTCCCATGCTACATATTTACATTACATACAGAGAGAGCATAACTTGCTCAATTATTATTTTAACCAATTTATACGTATGCTTGTTGTTAACTCAGATCTGTATATTTAAAAATATATACATACATCTAAAATCAAAAGATCTTTCTTTCTTTTCGCGGCCTCTTCTCACGGCGTACATACATATGTACATACTTATGTATATGTGGCGCAGTTATAGAAATCATATACTTACTAACAAGTGAATTTGCGAAACTTACCTATGGTCGTTTAATTCTCTTTTCATGGTATACATATATATACATATATACGCATATATATATATATATATATATATATATACGAGCGCATTCACATATATACAAAATTCACTGGAGGAAATGCCCAATCGACTTTGGGTACAAACTATATAACAATAAAACATATAACAAAAAAGGATTTTTGTAAGATATAAAATTTGTACAAAAGTGGATTGTCACATATGTAGATACGCTCACTGCTTCAAAGTCCACATTGGCATTTATTCCGCGATACTCCTTGGTTTTCGTTTAACAAAACCAGGCAGTTCAAAGCTATTCAAAGTCCACATTGGCATATTTCCCGCAATACCCCTTGATTTTTGATCAAAAAAACAAGCAGGTAAAAAACCAAAGCGTAATACATATGTACACATGTTTTTTTT
>NW_017537054.1:70197-71220 GCF_001853355.1 Bactrocera latifrons
TCACGCACTCTCCTATAGTGAGAGTTATTTTTTCCTCAATTTTCCGGGTGCTTATGGTTTTGTGCTCAGCCAGTTCCAAATTCTTGGAAGAAAACCATTGGCGTARACCATTTATGCATTCATTACATTTATTTTGTAGGTCATCGAGTTGTTTACCTACTGCTGCCACTATAAGGTCGTCCGCGTATGCGATTAGCTTAACGTTTTTAGGYTGTGGAATTCTTAGCACCCCATCATAAACTGGTACTCCGCTTGTAATAGGGTAGCTCTTGATGCCTTCGTTGGTGTCGTAGATCAGCTTTATATTTTTAAAATAACTCATAACGATATTTATGAGGTACCGAGGGGCGTGTATTCCATATAGGGCTTCGAGTATATTTTTCTATTTAGCAGAGTTGAATGCATTTTTCACATCCAGGGTGATCAGCGCACAATATTTCTTTCTACCACCTTTCCATCTTTTGCCACTTACTGCTCTTTTCGCAGTGTCGACCACATCTTTCAGTGCATCGATAGCAGACCTCTGTTTTCTGAAGCCGTATTGTCTTTCACCGGCTTCTTGGATTGCAATCTCCAAACGGTTTCTTATTATGCTTTCGTACACTTTTCCCATTGTGTCGAGCATACACAGAGGTCGATACGATGACGGTTCATCTGGTGGTTTTTTGGTTTTGGGATTAAAACCAGACGCTGGACTTTCCAGGGATCGGGGAATATCCCTTCTTTTATGCATGCGTTGTACATTTTAGCAAAAAGAAATTATTTCTACCTTTAGAGCTCTGTTTGGTATTCCGTTGATACCAGGCGCTTGGTTGTTTTTGATTTTTTTGGCTATGGCCAGAAGTTCTTCTTCTGTAACTAGTGGGGGTGATTCATCAGCTTCGTTTCGTTGATCAGCGTTAGTAATTGGTTCATGCATCGGAAATAATGCCTCGACGACTTTATTCATGAATGGAGCGCATTTGCGTTGCTGCCGCTTATTTTTGAATTTAGACAAACAGATTTTATAAGCAGTCCCCCAGG
>NW_017537054.1:72407-74136 GCF_001853355.1 Bactrocera latifrons
GGAAACAGGCGAGTACTCCCGGAGGCGACAGATCGACCACCCGATCCTTACTTTGCCTGTTTTAAGGGCAGTCTTAGCGTCTTGAACCCGTAGGCATATAAGGGCTATTTAAGTGCCGMTTCTTGTCTTTCGCTGATATTTGCTGGCCCTATATTCTAAAAACCGCACACCTTTTGTAACTCGGGGCAGATTTCTTCTGGGGTGGTTACCTCGTCCAGGTTCTTACACATTATAGTGACGTTATGCGTTTTTGGCTGTATTACAGCCATTTCTCCAATCACTCCCTCTAGAGCGCTCTCGAAAGAGTCGGCTCTCTTGTCTGCTAGGGGTTTTAATTCTAAGAGCAAGTCTCCTTTGAGCGTTTTCCTAATGTGCCTTACGTTTGTGCCCAGTTCCTCAAGGCCACTATCGCACTTAATTTTCTTGAGAATGTCCGCATATGATCCTCCGTCCTTTTTGCAACCGGCTTTCTCTCTTTTACTACGTCCACCCATTTCTCGGATGCGGGCTTATCGAGAGAACTGTCTTTCGGTACAATCTTAATGATCTCACTATATGACACCTGCGATTTATCGTTTGCGTTTTTTGGTTTTTTGGTTGGTGGTAAGTAACCTGATAATTCTCGTACCCTCTTTGGCGTATGCTTTTCTCTGGGGATAGGAGATACTTGCGACGCTTTCCCTACCATAGCTCTTTTTAGCAGAGTCTCTGGATTTTCAGCCTTGTTATACAGGCTTGTTATGCAGCTTACAAAGTCTCGCATAGCTTGGTTAATATGCCTCTGCCCAGACATCATAGTTTCGAGCTCCTTGATTCTTGTGTCCAGTTTGCAAAAAATATTATCACCGTTCTGAATTTGCTCTCTTTTCACTTGTTTTGTTGGTCGGCGTTTTCACAACTTTCTATCGGTCCAGCAGCGGTGGTCTCCTCATTTTTGCCTTTTGTAGGCATTCTCAATATCTTTGAATTCCTCCGAAAAGGATTTTCTGGTGTACTTCCCAAACCATTTTCAGAGGCCATATCTCTGCYAGAAAATAGTTGGGAACACCTGTCAGTGGGTATGTTCAGTCCTTTGACCTAAAACCTTTGTTCCTTTTTTCTTTAATGGCTGGCAATGCCGTAACCAAAGGCAAAAGCGAAGAAGGAGAATCGAAAAAGGAGAAGCAGCTGGTTCAATATCCAAGATGAAAGGTCCAGTCTCCCGGTAAGTCGCTACCTAAACTATGGCACTTTTACTAATTGTAATTATGTGTTTTCGCAAAAAATTCAGGGACTAAAAAGAAACCCGTTTACTCACTTCAAACACAAATCACTTTCACTATGTACACATGTACATACATGCATATGTACATAGTGCAGTGATCTCTAATACGAGCGCTCATTAGCACATAACAAATAAAATATCCACCTATTGGTATACCCTATAGGACATTTGGGCATAAAACATATATAAAAGAAATATATACAGAGAAATAAAATACTTAAAATAATTTCTGGTCATACAAAAAAAAAAATAAATAAATAAATAAATCCAGTTTAAGCGATTACTTCCTGATTCCAATTCAACTTTTTGTTTTGAGATCGGATTGCATTTTCAACCCCAATTCCGGCCTTGAAATTTCGGAAATTCTCCTAAAATCGTGGAATTGTCTACCTAGCGCCTGAAGTACGCATCTCATGGCAAAATGTATAAAACAAAAGTATTTGTCAGGATACTGATGATGAATTT
>NW_017537054.1:75806-78644 GCF_001853355.1 Bactrocera latifrons
GCCACTGGTTTTATTGATTCTCTTTGAAACTGTTGCATACAAAAGAGCTTTGTTTTCTATATATTATATACAAATTATTTCTGTACATCTACCAGTCTAGTTTACACTTAGACATTTTAAATTATTTCAAAACATTTTCTAAATGATCTCAGATTCAAAAGAATCTAAAGCAATACAGTCACTAAAAGTTCCAAAAATGATTTCAGAAGAAAAGAGCCCATGTACACCTGCTGATGCTACACGCTCAAAGCAAGGTGCCACAAAACTAAAGAGCGGTAAATATATTTCTTATACAAAATTCATTGCTGAGATGATTTTCATCTTCACCGATTCAAGATAATTCTGAATCGGTACTAGAAATTAAAAAAGAAAATCTTGACAACTTCTGGACACGTCTCSATGCGGCATATGACGCAATCGTAGAATCTGACGACTCAGATCTACAAGAATATTTTAAATCGTCGGCTTGCTCAAAATACGAAAATTGCTTAGACCAATTCGAAGAGACAAAAGCCATGATTTCTGATCAACTAAAGCTATTAAAAGAAATTGCACCTACTCCACAACCGAGAGTAGAGCTGCCACAAAGACAAGCCCAAGAGGCTAGTTCCGGCATTCACCCTAAAGTGCCAGCATGCGACACAGATATATTTCATAGTGGTTATGAACAGTGGTCGTCCTTCCGGGACATGTTTACAGCCCCATAATAAATTAGCACAAGCGCGGAAATTGTATCACTTCAGATACAAAACCAAAGGTCAGGCTGGCGTAATAATCAAACAGTTCGCTCTCAATGACGAAAATTTTAATTTAACTTGGGAATCTCTAAAAGCACGTTACGAAATCGAGATAATATTGGTCGACAAGCAAGTGACGATACTAATGAATTTACCAAAAATTCAGAAAGAAACCAGTGAAGAATTCATAAAGCTTCAATCCACGGTTTCAAATTGTTTGCCGGTTTTATCGACACAGAATATTCCCACAGATAATAGGGACCCCATTCTGGTAAATATATGCACAGCTGCATTACCAGAAAAATCGTTACTTTTGTGGGAGCAATCGCTCTCATCGCGAAGAAAGTGCCCAACGTGGCAATAAATGAAAGAATTTTTTACTACCCAATAAAAAATTGCAGAAAGGGTAGATAAAAAAAATAGTCAGACCGAAAAACAGTCAAAGCAACCTCAATGGAAGCTTCAATAGACCGCAAGCAAGTAGCCACAATAATTTAAATAGAAGCTATTTTAAAAATCAATTGTTCACATACGAACAATATAAACAAACGTCATGCGAACTTTGTGGAGAACGTCACAAACTTAAATCGTGCGGAAAATTCAAAAAAATGAATATTAGCGATCGAAACAATTTCGTAAGAACAAAAAAAACTATGTACCAACACTGAAATCTAGGCAACAAGTGCCAAAGGTTTGTCAAAATCTGATTTTATCAATAAATTTGACACAGATTCAGACTAAAACAAGCCWGACATACGGTTGGTTGGTTGGGTTGGGTTTGGGAGGCACATACATACATATAAAAATATTTTGAAAGTTCGGTTATCAAAAAGCCATTGGTTTTATTGATTCTCTTTGATACTCTTGCATACAAAAGAGCTTTCTTTTCTATATATTATATAAGTTAGTGGATCGACCCTCATCTCAACTCCCCTAAAGGCATTATTGAATCCGCTCGTGTCTTTTTTCTTCATTATTAGCATTCATAATCCAATTACGCTTAGCTGTAGTAATTCTAAAAGAAAATCATATATGTAAATGCAATTGACACTGCCCGAACATTTATTGCGGATGACCTTCATTGAAAAGGTATGATAATAGCATGCTGCGTTGGAAAGTTTGCACACGGCACGCTAAACGACATCAACTTGCGGTAACTAAATCTATGGAAAGCGTTCGCTAATCGCATACCAGACACCATCAACAACAACCTGTTTTTTTTCACTTGGTATTTGCGTAGGCTTGGTAGGCTTAGTTTTTTAAGTAAAAGAAATTGTATCGAATCAAAAAAAGAATCAGAATAAATGTGATTGCCGAAGTGAGCAAGTCTTTGGTCGTTTAATTGGCGCCCAACGTGGGGCCTGTCGTAAATAAGCAATCATAGTTCATTGTAAGCAGATTCTCCAACGAGGATAATCTCGAATCGAAGGATAGCCCGGCAGGCTAAGGAGAATTCAAAAAAATGAATGTTAGCGATCGAAACAATTTCGTAAGAACGAAAAAACTATGTACCAACTATTTGTCACATGCGCATACGCTTAAAGAGTAATTCAATTCATAATTGAAAAAATTTTGGGAATTAGAAGAACTCCCCCCATATCAGTCACAACCCCTGAAGATCAGTGTTGTGAGGACTTTTACAAAGCCACAACTACTATATCGGAAAATGGTCGGTACGTCGTCCGACTACCACTTAAACAACAATTTCCTAACACACTCGCCCTAGGTCACTCGCGCACATCTGCAATACAGCAGTTTTTAAGTATGGAAAGAAACCTAATTAAAAAGGGTGAACTCAAATCTGAATATGATGGTGTGTTAGAAGAATACCTCCATTTAAATCATAAGGAGGAAGTAAACCCAGGGGAGAAAATCGTCAACGGCAAATACTACTCCTTCTATCTGCCGCATCACGMRKWAGTAAAGCCAGACAAAAAAACAACAAAAGTAAGAGTTGTTTTAATTGCCTCGAAAACCACCAGTTCAGGGAATCCCTAAATGATATTTTATTTACGGGACACACACTCCAACTAGATTTAATGCTTTTGATATTAAACTGGCGTATTTTCAAATACGTATTCAATGTGAACGTTGAAAAAAT
>NW_017537054.1:79094-95185 GCF_001853355.1 Bactrocera latifrons
GAAAAGGAAAGTACAACAAAAACAGTACGATATCGGACCAGTTCTCATACACGACTGAGTCCATATCCTCATTATCAGCCATATCGAAAAGACAGATTTTATCCTCGGTGGCAAAACTTTTCGACCCCGCAGGATGGCTTTCGCCAATTATGATTAAAGCTAAAATATTAATACAAGAATTATGACTAAACGGAACCGACTGGGACGAGCAAGTGAAACCTCTTCGCTTAGAAAAATGGTCCCAGTTCGCAAACARTCTGAATGATATTTCTCAGATACAAATTCCGCGATGGGTGAACTACTCCCCCGAACACAAAGTAGAATTACATGGCTTCTGCGACGCCTCTGAAAAGGCATACTGCGCTAATTTCTATGTGCCCACGCAAAGTGACACCACGATCATAAGCCACTTATTAGTAGTAAAAGCAAAGGTGGCCCCTTTAAAAACTATAAGTCTCCCACGACTTGAGTTCTGTGGCGCGCTACTACTTTCTAAATTAGTAGCCATGGTGCAAATGCATTTCAACATGACAAAATGCAAACTATATATGTGGTCCGATTCAAAAATTGTACTACACTCGTTGGAAAAACCACCACATGCGTGGAAGACGTATATTTCCAACCCAACGTCTCAAATACTTGACCTAGTGGGATCAGCAACATGGCGTCACGTACCCAGTGCTGACAATCCTGCCGATCATTGCCACCAAAACCCTCTGGTGGAATGGCGCGATATATCACTACTAAGAGAATCGAAGCCGATTGACAAAAAGAGCTCACTCTTAGTTCTAAACCCATTTCTGGACGCGAAAGCTCTGCTTCGTGCCAATGGTCGGCTTGCTAATTCGAGCCTAACATACAATGAACGCCACCCCATAATAATTCCCGAGAAGTCACCATTTGCTACATTATTCCTCAACTACATGCACCGGAACGCTGCAATTTCGCTCTGCCTTTTACCACAACAGGTGTTCATTTTGCTGGGTCTTTTCAGGTAAAGGGGTCTATGTTAAGGTCTTCCACTCTCATGAAAGGCTACGTGGCTGACTTTGTCTGTTTTACGACAAAAGCAATGCACTTCGAGTTATGTACTAATCTGACAAAAGAGGCTTTTCTCGCGGCATTTGCTCGCTTCGTCGAACGACACGGTTTTCCGTCCGAACTTATGAGCGGCAATGGAAAAACCTTTATCGGGGCTCAAAGAGCCACAGAAAAACAGTTTGTGGACTTTATCAAACTAGTTTCACCTGAAATTGAACAAAAGTACGCTCCCCAAGGCATTAACTAGCAGTTCATCCCTCCAAGCGCTCCTTATATGGGTGGTTTATGCGAATCAGCGGTAAAAAGCTTTAAATCCCACTTTAAAAAAGTAGCTGGAAACTAAAAATGTAACTCTGAAGAATTTACAACTCTATTAATTCGTATTGAAGCCGTCCTCAATTCATGGCCATTGACGACGCTCTCGCAAGATCCCTCAGATCTAACAGCTCTTACACCAGGGCACTTCCTCAAAGSAGCACCCATTCTGGCCATAACTGAGCCAGGCGTGGAGTCGCTTTCCTCACTAAACAGATGGGAAAGAATTAAAATTCTTCATCATAATTTCAGCCGCCGATGGAAGGAGGAGTATATAAAGGACCTTCACTTCACAAAAGGTACCGCTGGAAAACTCCCGAAAAGGCGTCAAAGCTTGGAGATTTTGTCCTAATACATGACGATTCTATCCCCCCTACAGAATGGCGGCTTGGTCGCATAGAGAAGCTACATCATGGCTCTGACGGTCATATCCGAGTAGCTGATCTCCGTACTCAAAACGGACCGCTGACTAGACTAAACTTAAACTTAGACTGTGCTTCCTACCAACCGCAGATAATAGCGAAAACGCGCGTAATGACCAATCCGTATAATAATACCGAAATTGAAACGTCCGTTTAATAACTAAAACCGAAATAAACCGCAAAACACAACAAACCGATGTTTCCGCTATACAATAATAATTAAATAAAGCGTTAAAAAAATAACGAGAAACGCGCTAATACCTACCGTTAGAATTAATATTCCGCATGCAAATAACAAAGAAAACTAATAAAAACGGTTGTTCAATACGACGACCCATTCATGCCACATATCGTGGCACGATGGCCCATAGCTCATTGTATGATAGATGAATAATCAAAAGTCTTCTCTATACTGATTACTATGGAGGTAGATACGCCAGTGACAACCACGTYAACCGCTCGGGCTACCAATGCGCCACGCACCGGGCCCACACCAGCGCCCCGAACTGTGGTTGCAACAACGCAGGCAACTGTACCGGCAACCGCGCCTGCAGCGATCCTTCCATCCGCACCTCGTGSTAGCACTCGACCACCACCACACCCATCACGAACTTCGGAGACCCTAAGGTGTCCCATCTGTCGGCGCCCACATCGCCTGCATCATTGTGGGATATTTAGGGGTATGCGACCCATGCAACGGCAACAAGTTGCCCAGGCACACGGGCATTGCCACAATTGCCTGTCACATACACATGTGACTACGGAGTGTGAGTCACGAGGACTGTGGCAAATATGCCACAGCCCGCATCACACGCTGCTACATCGCAGCGCGGCTCGCGAAGTGAGTCGGACCCCCATCCATCGCGGTCGCATACCCCCATTCCAATCCGCAGCTCGCGGCGCACCCCAGCGAAGCGGAACCTCGTTGCAGCGTCGGCAGCCTGAACCACCACCTCGTCGATCTACGGGGCTGAGCAGCGTTGTGGCAACGCTGCAACAGCTGCAGCGCCTTCTAAGCTAAACAGTCGTTTAGGGGGGTCTGGATGGCTAAGTGATCTTCTGGGATTTGTTTCAGTGGTATTTTGTTTTGTTCCCAAAACTGAAATGCCCCCTTCGTGAAATCTGTTTTCAGTCCATCGACTGGTGTGACTTTTGTTGAATTTCTCCAACCTTAAAGTGAACGATGTATGCTTTATCTGCCAGGTAGGAAATACTTCTGCCGCAGTGATGGCACGGTGATTCCAAGCATTCTGGCGAGTTCCATACACAGTGAAATTGTCGATTTGCGTCCAGGGTTAATCTCCCTTTGGAGGTCCGATCTTACTTTTTCGTAAAGAGTACTGTTGTAACATGTAAAAAGCTTAGGTATAAGTTCCATTAGGTTCAGTTCGAATCTCTCTTCGATTGTGGGTAAGCCGGCTTCCACTAGGAGGAATTTGGTGGGCGATTTTGGAAATGCGGGAATGCTTCTGCTTACTGCCATGTGGTACGGAGAGTACAGTTTTTTGATGTGGATTTTCGCGCAATTACCATAGATAGGAAGGCCGTAATCTATCTTCGGCAACACAAGCGCCCTCGTTTGATTTATTAGAGTTGCAGAGTTGATTAAACAATGTCTAGATGATAAATATTTGATAATATTCAGTCGGGCAGCCAGTTGCTTTCTTAAATACAAACAATGTTCCTTAAAGGTAAGTTTCTTATCAAAAATTACACCTAACAGCTTAAGACTATTAGCGTTTGAGATAGGGCTGTTATTGTAAATAATTGTAAAGTAATCACATTTGTGCTTGCGACAAATGTGGAAATTTTTGCATTTATTTACAGCCACATTGGCGCCCGAAGATTCGGACCATATATTTTAATTCCTAAGAATATTTGTGAAGTCTCGCTTAACAACATTTAAATCATTCAGTTTACTGAAAATCAACACATCATCAGCATAGCAAATATGATCAATACTTATATATTTATTAATTATATGGCTTGTCTTCATACATGGAGGTTGCAACATAGGATATGATATTCTGTCAGCGCCGGGGGCTCTCCCACTTAAAGAGGATAGAGTTAATTCGAATTCAATGTTATTGATCTTGCAGTCGGTATTGCAGGGGAACTCTTGGTGAGGTATTTGTTCTTCTCTGAAAGGAAAGTAGGGTGGAAATTTGAATCGTGTGAATAATTGGACCAGTACTTTGCGAAGTGATTTGCTATTTGCTTGTGTTCAACGATAGGGCCATGTGCGTTATTAATTGAAGTAATATGCGATTGAGGATTAGTGCCAGAAAGTCGTTTAATATCGGACCATGCTTTTTTGGATTTGCTAGATGGTTAATGGCCTCGGAGAATTTGTTTAAGCACTCCCTTTTAGATTGTTTGAGTTTTTTCTTAAAGATCGCATTCGCCTTTTTGTATAGCATTAAATTTGAATATGACCTTGTTCGCTTATATTCCGTCCAAAGAAATCTTTTTTCGTTTCGTAATTGVKATAGTTCAGAGGACCAGTGGGGCGCGATCTTTTTATGAACGTTGGGATTGGTTTGTGGAATAGAYAGATGGGCTGATATGCGAATGATTTTTGTAATTGTGGCAACTTCCCTGCTGATATTGGGAGTGAAAGGACGGTCCGTGCAAAGTCTGGAAGCCGTCGTTCCAAACATGTTGCTGTTAGCTTTTCCTATAATAAACCTTGTCTTCTGTGGGCTTTTAGAAGTGAAAGGAGTGGAAAGGGATGTAAGGATAGGATAATGATCACTGCCATGCAGATGGGAAAAGGTGTTTGTCGTTAATTTAGGTGCAATGTTAGAGGAACAGATTGTAAGGTCTACAGTGGTGAATGTTTTGTGTGTGGAAAAGTGTGTTGGTTTGTTATCATTTAGTATAATAAGGTTTTCAGAGAAGACTAAGTCTTCAATCATAGAACCCCTGATATTTGTGGTGGCAGAGTCCAAAGAGGGCTCCACGCATTGAAATGGCCTAGGATTATAAATGGGGTGGATATCGTCCAAAAAATAATTATTAGGTCGCTGCAAGAAAAATTTTGTGAAGGTGGTATATAAAGTGAAATAATTGAAAATTGGAAAGATAATGAGATTTCTATTGCTATTGTGGCTATATTTGAAGATACAGGGATTTGTTCGTGTGGTATGGACTTCTTAATTAAAATGGCGATGCCTTGCTTGCTAGTTAGATTTTGAGGCAAGTTGAAAAGTAACTTTGGTATTGATTAGGCGCCGCCGCAGACTTGCCCGCAGCAAGRTTAGTTTCCTGAAGGGAAATAAAACTTGGAGCGTATTCTTTAATTAGTATATCCAATTCGTGAAAGTTGTTGTAGTATCCGTGCATATTCCACTGTAGGATATTAAACATTGTTGCTAGAAAAGGTTGCTAAGGAGGTGTTTATATGCTATGTTGAGAGTGGTGGATACTTAGTGATCGTCTACTGACATGATCAGAGCATCKTTGATGGCTTTGTCATCTAAATTGTTTTGCGTGAGACAGAGATTGATAACGGAGGTATCAGTTGTCTCCGTTGAGAATGCAGGTGAACCTGCGTTATATTGATAGGAGTTGGATTGAGCGATAATGTTGGCGAGAGTTGATTCGAGATTTAGTTGTGTGTGTGAAAGACTGTGGAACAGGAAGTGAAAGAGGAGGCTGAGCTATTGCTGACTTGTTGATTGCTGATGTTTTGAGGTGAGTTTTCCGGTAGTGAGTTGTTGGAAGAAAGGTCGTGTGAAGTCGTAATGGGTGATTTGTTGACTAAAGAATGTGTAGGTATATCAAGAGAATCGGAGGTTGACATAGCGTTACTATTTGACAGCTGTGCTTCTCTGGCAACTACTGCGAAAGAAGTGTCCAATATTGATGGTGATTGTGCTTTGTGGAGTTTAATTGCTCATGGAGCATTTATTTTGACATTTTATTTTTAATATCTCCTTCGTTTGCACATATTTTGGGCGAGTGTTRGCAGAGGATGGGTGATCTCCAGAGCAGTTTGCACATAGTGTGCGTGTGCAAGGTAAAGAATGAATAGGAAGACTGCAAGAAGCACTCACGGAAGGTTTATTGCAACGTTTCGCGGTATGCTCAAGCAGTTGGCAAGATGTGCATCGCATTGGGGTGGGGTAATAGGGTTTTACTTTTGCACTTCTCCAAGATACTTCTACCTTTTCAGGTATCTCAAAAAGATCAAAGATAAGTAAAACTACACCCGTGGGTTGGGGTAGTGGTACTCCCTCCGTCCGCCTAGTAAATTTGTAAACATCGATTACACCTTGTCTTCTCATGTTTTCTATTATCTCTTTCTCGCTGACATTGTTGATATAGGGAGCAAGATTGTACCTTTCACGCTATTGAGGTTGTCATGGTATTTCGCTTCAATTTCACACACACCAGGAAGTTTTTTTGGTTGAAATGAACTTTTGAGCAATTTGGTTATTTTTTATCAGCAGCAGAAGATTACCAGCACGCAACTCAGAAATTGAGATGATTTCTTTGCTAATAGCTTTTAGGGCTTTGTGGACAGCGAAGCAAGAATTCTTCGAAATTCGCTTGTTTGGGTCCGTTGCATTAATGAGAATATATTTCGGGTTTTCTTTCTTGGCCTCCGGCAGGTCAGGAAAGTTGAGTGGGGAGTAGGTGGGTTTCTTTCTTTTTGGCTGGGATCCAGGGGCAAGCAATGCAAACCTGTTATCGCCAAGGTTGGGCGGCCCGAGGGCCATATTAACAAAATCTTCACACTTGATGCACTTATCTGCTATACACTTATGGATTGAAAGAATTGGAAATGTAAACACGTGTACGTATCCGAAAATGTACGATCAACAATACGTAAAGAGCGAAACACAACTTCTCAGAGCAAGCACTTGTCGAAAACTGGGGAAAAATTTAATGTCACTGTCATAATTAGTTATTGATTTATAGTAGTAAACCAGTACCGTTTTATGGGGAGTGAGGGGTTTATGTTCCTACTAAATTAGTAGTCAAAGTACGCCCATTAACCAACTTGTAGTTTTGTTTGTACTAAGGAACTTGCATGCCAAGTTTCATCAAGATACCTCAATTTTTACTCACGGTACAGCTTGCACGGCCGGACGTACAAGCAGATTGTAAGCCGTATTTCAATTTTTCTCCTCATCTTTATTATTTATATACGTATAACCTTATTTCTAACATATTTAGTTTTAGGTGATATATACAACCGTTAGGTGAACAAAATTGTTGTACATTTCTTCAAAATCAATTAAAGAAGAATATCCAAATTCGCTCAGATCGAAGTGCTAAGCTCCACAACTGACACTGTAAAATAGATAAAATCGGTGATAACCCCGCCTGCTCCTTGAAAACTACTAAGAGCGCGGTAAAAAAATTATTACTCCAAAAGTATTAAATTTTACACGTCGGATGATACAAGACCCCTTTATTGCAGCCGGGTTAAAAAATGGACGATCGGTGTCGCACTGCTCGAATTTCGTTGAAAAGCCATATCTCGGAGCCTACTCGACCGATATAGACCGAATTTGGTATATAATGATACCTTGACATTTATATTAGAGAGCTGTAGCAAATGCATTAATTCAGGTATTGTTTGAACCAAACTTTTAACTATGGTTAAGGGCTAAGGGTCGAGTTTAAGCCTAATATAAAGTGATGAAAACCAATCAGTGAATTTCTGTTTGTGAGAACATTGGCAATGTCAAGTAAACATTATCTGAGAAACCCAAAGGAAGAAGTTTTGTATAATATGTTATGTCACAAATTATAAAGCTGGACGAAACCGTAATTGGAGGTTTTGTTTACTGCCGGATTTGCCTAAAAGTACTAAACTACTGCAACGGACAGACGTCTAACCTACTTCGTCATGCCAAAATGTTGTTCAGAATATGGACCAAATTAAATATGTTGCTGACAGGAGACATAATAAGATTAAAGATTACATCAAAACATAAGCCAAGTTTATCATCTGGCATCTCTCGTGTTCAACTGTGTAATTTCGAGCTCCTGTAAATTGGTTTAATTTGTATTTTAAAACTGTAGTGAAAGTTTTTGAATTAAGTGATCCGTAAAGATAAGTACCTCTGTGATATTTTTCTGTTAAAGCATTTGAAATTTACTTCAATTGTGTGTTGATAAAAATTAAAAATATCATTTTTCCGCCGAGTCACTTTCAATTTGTTTTTGCTGCTATATTTTTAAATAGTGCAATTGTTGGTGTTAACTTATATTGCTGTACTAAATTTCTTTCTTGCTTTTATTGGTTTATCATATTTGTTCATATCTGTTTGCGAGTTTCTTACTTTTGTGTACAGAGTGCATCTCAAACTGCTCGCTACATTGGTTGTTATCTTTGATAACCAACTATTTTTATTGCATTCATTTGTCTTTTCTCTTTCTACTTTTATTGTTTACATTTTTTATATTTTTATTTAATATTGTTTTTTATTGATGTTTTTTATCATTATGTCTTGCAATTTCCCGAATTGTTCTGTTAAAGGCGAGTCGGAACGCTTTATTTCTTGCTGGCTGTGTGACGGGCTTGCCCATCTTAAATGTGCTGGACTGACGGGAAGAATATTGGATTCTTTTCTTGATAGTAAGAGCTTGCGCTRGTCTTGCATTAAATGCAGACCAACTGAAATTAATTTATTTAAACTTTTTAAGCAGGCGAGCAATACTTTCAGGGAGATTGGCCGTGAGCTTGAAACCCTTACTGAAAAAATTAGACATTATGAAACGTTGTTTCAATCATTTAAATGCCTAAATGAYCAGAAAGATAATCCAAAACCTTCCAATAAACATAAACGTCCGTCTGATGAAGAGACCACTGCATCTTCCTTAAAAAGAATGCCCCCCCACCATTATTGACCTCATCAATCTTTCTTCCTCTTGTCCTCAAGGAGAGAAGGTTTCGTCTGCTCAGAATACAGAGAAAGCGAAACCTTCTCAGGATCCGCCTCCAAATAACTATAAGTTAGATTATAAAAATTTAATTGTAATACCTCGGAAAAAAACATATTTATCTCAAGACTTGCTGAGGATACCCCGGTCGATGACATAAAGAGTTAATATATCTCGTAGAAATTAAAAACGGAAGATACAGAAATCCGAAAATTTAATTTCAAATATGACAGGAATATTTCATCTTTTAAGATCGCCATATGCGCTGAAAACTTTCAAATGGTACTTGACAACTCATTCTGGCCATCTGGGGTGCGCGAATTTGAGCATAACGTTTTAAACCCCTTGCAGTTGTCACTAAAATGCCAAGAAAACCCGTTGATACAGAAAACGGATTAACAATAATTCGCTGAGTATTTATTATTAAAATTTTAGAGGCCTTAATACAAAACTTACTGATCTGTATTTAAATAGCATCAATTATAATTTTAAAACCATTGCTTTCATAGAAACCTGGTCTAAGCTCCACATTTTTGGTAATGAAATATCCAATAGCGAACTTGAAATCTTTAGATATGACCGCGTGAGAAAAGCAGGAGGTGGTGCCTTGTTTTCTGCTCATTCTTCAATTCCATCTGAAGAAGTCGATGTTCCGCACGCAGACTTCATATAATTTAAGTGCAAATTAACTTCCCTGCGTGGGAAGTATTGAAAAAAAAATGTTTTTCCGCTACGCGCGTGTTGGTTTGAGTCGGTAATCCGGTGCTCGCTGGTCACCTTCTGAATATCTTCTGAACACCTTCTGGTCTTTATTAGTCAATTCACTTATATTTATATTCTTACAATTCTATATGTAACGGCTTATTACTAAAGATGCTTTGGCATTACGTTAAGAGATGAAATGCTAGAGCATTGAATTTCCAATTATTCTCATTATCAAAACAAATAATGGAATATTGAATTATGCTTACTTATCAAAACAAATGATATATTAATTTCTTATTAATTAAAGTATTCTGCTGACCAAGCAGTAATACTGTGGGAAGACACAATTTGTTTACATTTGTCGTAAAGTGTCTGTGTGGTTGCTGCCGTTAACTTGCATTGGAATTCGCGCTAATAGTGTCCAACTTTATCTTATGTATGCTTCTTAATTTAAAAATGTTTTCTCCATGGCTAGTAATACTCATTCCATGATTGTTTTGGGAGATTTCAATTTATCGTGCGTATCATGGAAATCTATTGATGGTTACATCATTCCTGGTAGTACTCACTTATGTTTTAACGAGTTCTTAGATGAAATGGTGGAGTTGGGTCTTAAACAAATTAATTTAATTTCAAACAAGTTTGAAACGCCTCAATATTTTCTGTTGTCAGATGTGATCCTTTGGTTCCACCAGAGGACTCGTATCATCCTACTTTGGAAATTAATATCGAAATCATAGCCAATTTAGTTCATAATATTTCACATGACTTTTGTTCTCGGTTCAACTTTGCGAAAGCTAATTTTAAGAAGATTAATTACGACCTTTCTCAAGTAACTTGGCCAGATTACAGTGGCAATATTGAATTTAGTGCTTCCCACTTTAATGAAACTCTTTTAAACTTATTTGAAAAATATGTTCCGATGTGCGTTGTTGCTCTAAAACTGAGTTCTAATTTATGGTTTTCGCAAGAATTATGTAAATTAAAAAATAGAAAATCTTGTGCTTTTGAACTTAAAAAAAAAAAAAAAATGGTTTAGTTGCTGGCTGAAAAATTTGTAAGCGTTTTTTAGAAACGAAAATACAACTTAGGGAATGCGCGAATAATAAGAAGTCTAATTGCCTGTCACGAAAATTACGATACAAATGAAAGCGCGTGCGTACGGTTCGACAGTTCAATTACAAGAGAGAGTTGTTTATTTCTTAATCTAATTGCGAAGCCTAAATCTTAAAACTAACGGCTTAAACTAGTGGTAATATAAATATGTATTAGAAAGGGGTAAGTATAATCATTCTTAACTTTCGTTAAATATTGTAAGAGATTATGGTAAGTATTAAGGTAGGTATTTTACAATAGACTTTCTTAATTTAATTTTCAATAATTCAATATTTTATAATTTTTATAATTCAATTTTCTTAATTTTAATTTTAGGTTTAAATATACGTATATATCTTGTCGCTTGACGCTTGACGCAACACCAGCCACCTTGACAGGATCAGATTTCTTCAATATCAAGTGGAAGCACAGCCAGTTTGTGGATGGGACGCTTAATCGTGCCCTTCTTGGTTGCTACGTCTGCGACCCGTACCTTGCCGTCTTGCCCTTCGACGGTTGCGACGACGCGCCCTAGTACCCACTGCTGCKGCGGCACGTTGTCCTCGTGGACGAAAACGAGGTCGTTGAGCTGCATATTGTGTTTGGGGTGCAGCCACTTGTTGCGCTCCTAAAGGCCCGTCAGGTATACTTTGGACCACTGTCGCCAGAACTGTTGCTTGAGACAGCAAACAAGTTGCCATCTCTCGAAACAACGAACTGGGTCGACTGGCACCTTCTCTGGGGATAATGCCCGCAGAGAGCAGCCTATTAATAGATGCGCTGGTTTTAATGCCTCGCCGTCGTTGGGATCTTGGCTCAGAGGTACTAGGGGCCGAGAGTTGAGGATGGCCTCCACTTCGGCCAACACTGTTGCTAACTCCTCTGCTGTGAGTAGCGCGTTGCCGGTTACTCGAACGATGTGGTGTTTGGCGGACTTCACTGCGGCTTCCCATAATCCGCCGAAGTGCGGCGCCCGCGGTGGTATAAAGATGAAGCTGCACCCTTCGTCTGCAGCGAATCTCTTAGGTTCTGGACCCATTGCTAGAAACGCCTCCTTCAATTCACGCAGCTTGCGATCGGCGCCGACGAAATTGGTGGCGTTGTCGCTGAATATCTTCGTCGGGATTCCTCGGCGTCCAATGAACCTTTTTAGGGCGAGAATAAATGAATTAGAAGATAGGTCCGAAATTAATTCTAAATGTACTGCTTTGGAAGTAAAGCAAACGAAAACTGCAATATATGTTTTTACGGGTGGTCGGCCGCGTAGTTTTAACGTTGTGTATATCGGACCACAAAAATCTACGCCACATATAAGAAAGGACCGTAGTGCTCGAAGTTTTTCGACTGGCCAATTTCCCATTATTTGGTTTTGAGACTTCGGCTTGTAATGAAAACAATGTATACAGTTTCTTACGGTTCTACTGCAGGCTTCTCGGGCATTAATTAGCCATATGCGTTCGCGAAGAAGCGCAACCAACGCTTTAGAACCACCGTGGTGATTTCGAATATGCAGGAACCGTAAATACGTTATAACGAAGTGCGAACTTTTATTTAATAAAAGCGGAAATTTGGCATCGTATRGGAGAGGTGCATTTAATAGGCGACCTCCTACTCGGATTAAGTTGAATGACAGCGATATATCCGAGTACTCATGCAAAAACGGGTTGAGTTTTTGCAAGTTTGCGGGTGGGGTGCAATTTTTGAATAACATCCGAAAATTCTGAATGTTGGACCACCTATGCAATTTAATTTAAAAAACTCAAGTTTAGCTCTTCTGAAGTCAGATCCTGTCCCATGGAGGATTTTGGTGGTCATCTTATCCATCGTAATATGTATGCGACAACACGAAGCAATTTTTTATGAGAATAAAATTTTTTAATAAGGTCCAGTATTGAATTTTTCTCAGCAGTCGAAATTAATGTAAATGTATTTTTCTTCTTCTCTAATGCTTCGTCTTCTGGTGAGAGCTGGAAGTGGTTATTAATTGGCCATAATGCAGGGTCTTCTAGGAGGAACCATGGACCGCCAAACCATATCGAACCCCGAGACACTTGATCCGCAGGATTTTGTTTCATTGGCACATGTCGCCAATGTACTTTGTCAGTCAACTCTTGAATTTCGGACACTCTGTTTGCGACGAAGGTTTGTAGTGAGGATGGATGTGTTTTAATACAATGTAAAACAATTTCAGAGACTGCCCAAAATATAATATTTTCGAAATGTCGACTCAACATAGGCGCTACTCTTGACCATAATTTCGAAAGAAGATGCGCTGCCGAGAGCTGAAGACGCGGAAGAGATTTGGTCTTTAGCAGAGCCACTCTAGACTYTGCAGTAAGCAGCGCCAGCATACATTTAATACCACTGGCAGATTGGCTTCGTATATATATACAGCATCCGTACGCCCTTATTGAGGCGTCGGAGAAGCCATGTATTTGGCAGATGGCACTCGAGTCAAATTTTTACGTAAGGAGGAATGCTTATCGATGAGAGCTGCATCAGGTTGGCTTTAAAGTTCTGCCAACTAGTGTCAAGGCGCAATGGAATCGACTCATCCCAATCTAGTTTTTGAATCCAAAGCTCTTGCAATAAGATTTTTGCTTTGGTAACTAGTGGGGCTAGTAATCCAAGAGGATCAAAAAGGCGAGCAGAAACCGACAATATATTTCTTTTATTGGCTCGCAGATCATTAAAATTGTCATCTAAAACACAGCAAAACGAATCCTCTTTCGGCAACCAATGGATTTTAGTGAAGCTTTTGTCATTGAAGCTTAATGACTTTTCAGTACAATCACTGTCGAAAAAATTAGGGTGGTTCGCAAACCATTTCGTTAAGGTGAATCCGGCCGAGTTTAATATTTGAATTACCTCACTTCTCAAAAGATCTAGAGACTCAAACTTTTCAGACCCTGTTAATAAATCATCAACATAAAGGTCTCTTTTGATGGCCAATGAACCGAGTGGATATTTCATTGTATTGGCATCACTGASCATTTGCAAACACCGTGTTGCGAGAAATGGAGCAGGCGCAGTGCCGTATGTTACGGTGTTAAAACGAAAAATTTGAATTTGCTCAGACGGATGTTCTCTCCACATAATAAATTGACTATTTCTGTCTTCTTCATGCATAATTATTGGGCGGTACATTTTAGTTAGTGCATACTTATGTAAGCGAAAACAAAGAAGAGTTGAGTATAACTCTTCTTGGATGGCTGGACCTACCATTAAAAGTTCATTCAACGCTATTTGAGTTGAAGATCGACTCGACGCATCAAAGACAACACTTAATTTGGTTGTTGTGCTCTCGGGCCTTAAAACGCATTGATGCGGAATGAAGTAGATCTTATTGGGCTCATGTGACTCAATGCTCTATATTCATTCATAAAGACCAGATACATTTTACGAAGTTCTTAGTCTTTTAATGTCCTTCTCTCCAGGGCCCGAAACCACCGAACTGCGGTCTCATAGGAGTGACTGAGTAACTTACGGTCAGCTTTAAAAGGCATTCTGACTTGAAGCCGTCCTGAAGGCCAGATACAATCCATCCTAAACGGGTTTTCTGAAAAGTTGGCTGGTTAGGAATATTTTTAATTTGGCCAAAAGCTAAAATATCGAAAAATGTTTCAGCACCCAAAAGGATATCCACTTTTTTAGATTTGTGAAATTCTGGGTCCGCCAATTCAATATTGATGTTATGGTCTGGATGATTTGCCGAAAAGCATCGCATTACCCAGAATTCCGCCGAAAATTCATAATTATTTAACCGCGACTTGACAAACGCGCTTAGTTTTGACCCCACTTTTGTATTGGAATTGCCAATTCCAATTACGCTTAATGTTTTGTGCTGACGTCTAATCCGCAACTTTTGTGCCAAGTCCTCCGTCATAAAATTGACCTGGGAGACTGAATCCAGCAAKGCTCTCGCAGGCAAGTAATCTCCACAGCTGGTCCTCACTAAAATTACTGCTGTTGCCAGCATTACCCGGTCCGGAATACTTGCTGTATGCATGACATGTGTAGTGGATGGTTGCGGATGAGGTGCAGCGGCTAAGGAGACAGGATACTGGTGCAACAGTGTGTGATGCGATCGATTGCACAGACGACATCGATCCGCTCTGCACTTCGACAAACAATTTATGCATAAGGGCATCGATTTCACGAACTCGAACCTCTGCTGCACCGGAAGCGCCTTGAAGGTGGGGCAGGCAGTCAAATGGTGATCCCTCAATTTGCACTGCTGACAACGATGCTGCCTCGTATTTGCTGCAACTAGCGCCGATTTGGTCCTGTCCATATATTGTTTTTTTCCCATGACTCGCACTGCTTGTTGGTATGKGCTTCGTCCTTGAATTTGACGCCCCTTCCGCTGATAGCTACTTTAATCTCCTATTTAGGGTGGCTTCACAGTCCTTCCACAGTGGCAGTTTGTCATARTCCAGCGCTTCTTCCCATTTGGATCGGGTGGCAGGGTCAACCTTTGTCATTACTATGTGTATAATAATAGCGTTTKTTATATGTTTCTCATCGCCYAGCGATAGCAATGAGTCATACACCGCTGRCACTTCGTCAATCATTGATCGYAASGAAGGAGCGGATGGCTTTKGGATTGTTSRCAGCWCWAAAAGTTTAGATATTGTATTGAAAAATATCAAGCATTTATTATCMTWAAYTTTTTTGAGACTTGCCAACGCTTTCGGGTAATTTTCATCCGACAYCTGAAACGCTTTGACTGTTCCCAAAGCCTCTCCAGATAGACAATTAACCAAATGGTTAAATTTTTCAATATCTGGAATATTTGGATCGTTATGAACCAAGCTCTCGAACAARCTCATAAAATTTTTGAATTCTGAATATTTTCCCTTGAATTTCGGCAAATTCATTTTAGGAAGCTTTTAGCTGTAAGTAGCTACAAAAGATGTTTCGGCAAGCGATGTTTTATTTTTCGCTAAAATTTACTTAATTATGGATTTCGTTTCAACGATTATGCCCTCTAACTCCCCTCGGTCCATGTCGTCCTCATCAATTTTTTCAATCTTTGATTTAGCACAAAAAAGTAATTTAATTSRAAAATGTCCGAACGAAAATCGATAAAAACTGCGAAAAAACGATTGATAATTGCAAACGCGGATCGAAAAAATTGCTAAAAATTAGAAAATTTAATTTTGCAATTAATAATTTTTTCACCTTTATTTCAAAATAAAGGGCTACCGCAAAATCCCAAAATCCGTTATTCACTTTGAATTCGTATATTTTTGAGCATGTATTAATATATGTATAGATGTATGTTTATATATTAAATACAAGGCAATACAATAAAGTCAATGTATTATACCTAAAGTTGTAACGTGGCTCTTACCACCTTACAATAACTTACCTCACTATGATATTGAAAGCTGCTAGAGCCTTACATCATGTACCCGCACCATACGCACACAACTGACCTCACTACGCTGTTGAAAGCTGCTAGAGCTTTCCACCATACGCCCTAACGCACCATACGCATACTTACCTCGCTACGGTGACGAAAGCTGCGCTGTGCTGCTATATAAGCAAGCACTKCACATCGAGTGCGATCATTCCTTCCAGCACTCTGGCGAGGACGGTCGCCATCGA
>NW_017537054.1:101421-109407 GCF_001853355.1 Bactrocera latifrons
CTGGCGTGAACTTCTACACATGACCCCATCCCCCAATATAGGTAAGTATTTATTTAGCACTCCACTTCACGTTTATGTATGTATGTAAGTATTAATCACTGTCCTCGTATGTATATATGTAAGTATTATAATTTTGCCACCACTTTTTCTTTTTATTCTCGTTTTCCTGTATTTAGGTATCACTATCACTGCACAACTTGGTCACTTCCAGTTTATGTCTCTTTGGTTTTTGTCTAAGGTTTATAATCTGTTTTTTTTTTTTTTTTTTGGCTTTGTGAAGACCGACAACCGCGATTGACAGGCAATGAAAAACGATAATGGTTAATTAAAACGAAAGTCAAATAAAATATTCTTAGCTCACGCACTAAGTCCCTGCTCGAGGGCCATGAAAAATTCTCAAGCGTTTTTGAGAAGCGAAAATACAACTTAGGGAATGCGCGAATAAAATAAAAAGTCTAATTGCCTGTCACGAAAATTACGATAAAAAGGGGGTAAGTATAATCATTCTCAACTTTCGTTARRTATTGTAAGAGATTATGGTAAGTATTAAGGTAAGTAATAGACTGGTATTATGAGTGCATTATTAAGGTAAAAAAACCAGATTTGCTGCATAAGAAGGGGTCAGTTCGGGTACAACCGAACATTTTATACTCTTGCAGCTTGCAAGAATCATAGCCAGAAAATATAGAATAAAGTCAGCCGGATGTTCGAAAATCCGACATTTTCGATCAACGGTCAACTATTGGGCTTGAATGGTTTTTAGGCATATTCGGTAGGCAAGTAAATGACAAATACGAAATTTTATTTGCTACAGGAAAGATCTGATGGCAAAATCTCTATCATTAATACTTCTCGAGGGTTTCGGTCTTTTATGTAAGGTTGTATGGAGTTTTCATAGATATTTTATAACATACCAAATGATATGACAATTCGCATTCCATTGCTCTAAAAAGATTCTCGAWAACAACAATTTAATAAAAACTTTCAAAATAATTTGAGGTATCCGCAAAGAAATACTAATACGAACCAAAAATATCCCAATAGTTCATAACCAGTAGACCTGGATCAATCAATTGATATAATAAATAACCCCAGAGCTTTACAAACAAACCAAGCACATGCCAGAAGTAACAGATACAATTGGCAAACTAATTGTCAACAACCAAATATACCAAACAGGCAAAATGAAAGTGAACAAGTAACCCTGTATCAAAAATTTAAAGAGTTAATGACAATGGTGAAAGCCATTTCTTTGGGTAAATTCTGATTTATCCAATATTATATAAACAGATACGACAACCGGGAAAATCATTAGAATGTCAATGGATACAAGGCAACCGGTTCTTATATACTAGCAGGAATTTATAATTATATAATTTCGACTATCATAAAAAGACGTTTTTATTAAATTGATAGCCTTCTGGTTGAGGCTGTGTGCTTACTATTTCACTTTCATTTTTCCTCTTTGGTATATTTGTTTGTTGATAATTAGTTTACCATTTACATCTGTTACCCTGGCCTGTGCTTGTTTGCTTGTAAAGGCCTGGAGTTATTATTATTTGAATCGATTGATCTACGTACACAGAACACTTCTTCAGCCTGATTTTCCCCAATCAATGACGATGACGTTCCATTGCCCGACCATGAAAGAATTCGAATAGCAATCACCCGCCTGAAGAACAGCAAAGCAGAACTAAATAAGGAAGGTATTATCTTCTATAAGAGTGTACAACTGCTGACGATATCGTTGGGATCAACACCCGTGCCGTTAGTTCTGTTTTATCCAGCATGGATAAGGAAGCGAAGCAAATGGGCCTGGTAGGGAACGAGGGCAAAACGAAATATCTCCTCTCATCAAACAAACAGTCGTCGCACTCGCGACTAGGCACCCACATCACTGTAGACAGTCATAACTTCGAAATCGTAGATAATTTCGTATAACTTGGAACTAGCATCAACAACAACGTCAGTCTCGAAATCCAACGCAAAATATCTCTTGGTAACAGGTGCTACTTCGGACTGAGTAGGCAATTGAGAAACTATATAAGAGGCATGGACCATGACAACATCTTCTGAGTCGCCGATACGAATTTTTGAGAGGTTCTACGCCTCTTCATATGCAACGAACACAACACACGCCACATCYATCAGTAGCTAATATTAAATACGTATACAGGGTTTACCCGGAAAGTAAAGAGATCTACGACTTCGACAAATATCGACAATGCGACTCGTGTGCGGAAAGTTTTGAACTCAGACAGTCGACTAAGTATTCGTTTAATTGGCCAGATGTTATATTTATCAAAATCTGTGGTTCACGACATTGTGACGGAGCACTTGAACATGCCCAAGGTGTCCGCGAAAATAGTCTGAAAAGTGCTCACTGACGAACAGAAATCGTGGCGAGTAGAAGTGGGCCAAATAAATTTGAAAATGTGTGAAAGTAACTCCCAATTTTTGAAAAACGACGACTGCGACGCAGAAAGATTCTACTTAGAAAGTTTTTAATTGCAATGAAATAATTTTTTTTTAATCGACTCAATACTATTACTTTGCGATCTTCTACATCTAGCATACATACATACACTGAAACTCAACTGAATTGGTTCATGATCTCAGAGGTAGGAATTTATCTATAATTCCTAAACCAGTTTTCTGATTTACATACTTTTTTTTCTTTAATTCTTAAATCATATTAAAACAAAATTCTGAAGAAGGTTTTTCAAAGACATACTATATTATTTATTCCTTATTTATTTTTTCTTTTGAAAGTTTAACACAATCAATGATTTTTTTTTTTCTTTCATCTGCAATTGCTCAACCTAAAAATAGAATTATATAAGTAACTTAAGATACTTTTCGGATTTTTGGCACTTGGCTTATACTGAAGTATTTCTAAAGTAATTATTAATGAGTTTAATAATGAGTGAATCCAACGTTTTTCGATACAACTTCATATAAACGATCGGGAAGCGAGCTATACAAATTTTGGAGTATTTGCAGCGAAATTTTTGTCTAGGCCGTTAAAAGTGACAGACGACGGTCTCATCATAGTTGCTGATATATTTTGAAAATTTAACGAAAATTTAAAGAACCCAAATGCAAGTTTTCCTAAAATTTTATTATTAGAAGATTGAGGAAGTCCGAGAACTGGAGAGGAGAGGGGAGGAGATAAAACTGACCGCAAATGCTTCGCTGGTCGCTTCATGCCAATGTCAATACATGCAATGGCAAAAATTGGACACCTCTAGCGGAAGCACGAAAGCAGCAGCGAATATCCGGTTCTAACATAAGTTGTTTCAGATTTCAGTTTTTAGTTTTATATAGCAACTCATAAGGTGCCATTGAAACTCACCATATTTCTAATATTTTATACAATAAAACAATATTTTATTCCACAATATTACAATATTTACACATAATATTATATGTTTTTTAGAGCAATTGGACAGGATTGAAGAAGGAATGGATCAAATAAACGCTGATATGAGAGAAGCTGAAAAAAATTTGAGTGGAATGGAAAAATGCTGCGGAATTTGTGTTCTTCCCTGCAATAAGTAAGATTTTATTTTTTGATATGTTTCTAATTTCACTTTTTTAATCGAAACAATAGGAGCCAATCATTTAAAGAAGATGATGGAACATGGAAAGGCAATGACGATGGAAAGGTTGTAAACAATCAACCTCAAAGAGTTATGGACGATAGAAATGGCATGATGGCCCAAGCGGGATATATAGGAAGGTATTTATGTAAACGAAAATAATTCTTTATTTTTCTGAAGATCTTATTCAAAGTTTACATTTAATGTTTGATTGATTTTGCCTGTGTTCGTTGCAAAACCAACTTATAATCGAATATTCCTAACACTATCAATGAAGATAAACGTATAGAAAAATATTGTTGAATATAGTTAAGCATATTAAAAATACAGCCATATATATCCATTCTTGCAATTCGATTTACATTGTGGTTTCTTAAACCGCAAGGATTTTTGATTGAAACTTTTAAACTTTGTAAATGAAATGAAAGTGATTTGATTTGATTTGTATAAATTTCAAAAGATGATTAACAAAAAATATAGAAAATACTAAAGGCGAAGATCAGTTCTGGATGAGAGTGTATATCTTTTTGTAACGGTTTCAATTTCATATTTTAAATCCGGATTTTTTCACTTCATATTAAGTGTATAAAGCAAGTATCAATTGAGATATCTGTAATTTGAAGTACTCGATGCTTATTGCTGTCTTAATGCTCTGGTAAAGGTTAACTCTAGTAACTAGTCTCACCCAAACWCTTTTCAAACTTCAGTTTAGTTTKAAGCCATATTAATCAATCAACATAATGGAAAAAGAAACCATTAAGACTTTTTTGTATTCTTTAATTTAAATTAATGTAATTTAATTCAATCATTCTGGCTTCCTCCTAGTCTCAATATGTCCCCTATAGTAGGATTMTCATTTTCTTATGCAGCCATGCGCATTTCGCACACATCTTAATAGAGCTCTTATTCTAAATGAAATTGAATAAACATATTTAACATAGTAATATCTGACCATTGCTATATGAAAATATGATATCGAACGTGACCATTAATGATTTCGTSAATAAACAAATAAAACGAATTCAATAGCAATATTTGTATGCCCTCGTTGCACGTCGCACAGAGTTAAAATTTTTTTTAAATGAACGGCTGTTTGAAATATTTGAAATAAATCACGTAAATACAGTGTTGGGTCACCGATTGCAAACCACTGCATACTTCAACCATATGTTCTTATATATTTTTACTWTTTCTACTTCTTCTTATTTGCCTAATATTCAAGGTTAAGCAATAGGAGCCATTCTCTTCAATGCAGTTAACAATTGTATTTGCATTGTGTTTGCTTGCATTTGCTCTGTACACTTTACTAACGCTATGTTTCGCTCACGCAATTACACGTATGTTTGTTTGTATACATTAGTTAATCCTATTTTGCATGTACTCAGTTTAATATGTAAGCAGCATATTACAATGCTGCATTCCCATTTTTACATTTCTCTTTAATAACTAAATTATATATGAAGAAGCAATAGCGTTAAGTAGGTACTTAGTTTTATGAACTATTAGAAGTCCATAACATATATGTATATATGAATTAATACAATGCGGAATTATGTACACCTTTAGCGGTATCGGAATACTGTACAAAATATTATTTAAGGAGGAGAATTGTGCAAATAAAGTTAGTCTAATACCTGACCACCTTACAGTCSTTACTCGTGCCTTTGCTACAATTTCGCTGATAATTTGCTGTTTCGTAAATTTGAGCGGTTATAAAAAAAGCTTTATAGCCCTACAGTTTTTGGCGCCCAACGTGGGGCACGAGTAAGTTGTTTTTGTTGTTCGCATATCTTTTCGGAGTTTGGTGGTCAGTATTAGACTGCATCGTGGGACATCATCGTCTGTAGATCTTCACCATTCGACATCTTCACCATTGGACACGTCAGCATCGCTCGCACACAGCACAGCACATGTACTTGTCGCCGCTACGTTTTGCCAGTACCACTTCGTCCAGGTGATACTCGTATTCGCATATTTGTTGCTTCGCATATATACAATATTAATCTCGTTGATACCTTTTTGCATTAAATTAACGAACCATTTATTACCTAGCTACTCACCAAAACGGTAATTATAATTATTTGAAATAATTTTGAAGCCAATATAAACCATATAGAATCCCGTTCTACAATGTCTCTGGACGAACTAAAACAACAACGCACCAGCACCAAGAAAAATATCACACGTATTAAAAATATCATCGATGCTAGCTTACGACCAGGTGGAAAGGTTCTTTCAGTGGCGGAATACAAATGTCGTTTAGGCATCCTGGAGTCATACTTCAAGCAGATTCTCTCAATTCAAACGGACATCGAAAGATTGGATGCTGAGGACGGAGGACGTGCTGACCTGGAAGAACTTTACATAACGACTAAATTGGTTATCTAATCACAACTGCGAGAAGATAACAACGTTTCATTTTCGGATACAACTCTGTCTCTTATACACATCTAGATGTGTATAAGAGAAAAGGCACTGCCAGTATCTAGAGTCACTCGACAACCCGCATGGTAATACTTCGACAGCTCAAGGTTTCAACAAACACTCCACTCCGAAATCAAGAGGTCAACCAAAGGGTTACACATTTTCCTGCTCTACTATATCGTGCCAATTCTGTTTTAACAACAACCACAAGATTTTTAATTGTGAACGGTTTAAATCGCTAAACATAACTCAACGTTTCGATCATGCAAAGAAAATTGGACTTTGCATGAATTGCTTATCAAARGGACATCAAGTAGCCAATTGTTCATCATCCCACAGGTGCAAGGTTTGTGCACGACAACACCATAGTTTACTTCAYCGCGGTTCACCTCCAGACCAACCAACAGCTACTCAACTATTTCCTACACAGGAGGCAGTCGTACATACACATATGAATAATTCATCGTTGGATAATGTAATCCTTGCAACAGTAAAAATTTTCGTTCGGGATTCAATGGGGAGCTATAGATTGGGTACAGCGCTGCTAGATTCCTGTTCGCAAGTCACTTTCATCACAGATGATTTTTCGCAAAGGTTGCTGCTGCCAAGAAATAAATATAACATAGAAATTCAAAGCATCGGCTTGTCATCAACCAATATTAAATTCAAAAGTTCTACTAACATCAAGTCGAAATTCACCGCTTTCGAGCTTCCATTAACTTTTTGTATTACATCGCGCATTGCTTATCAACCAGATCCGAAAATCAACATTTCAACATGGAATATTCCAAACAACATAGTACTCGCTGATGATGAATTTCATAGACCAAAGAAAATCGATATGTTGCTGGGTACGGAAACGTTCTTCAGTCTGCTATCTGTAGGTCAAATCCATCTTGGGTCTAATTTACCTATCTGGCAAAAAACGCTCTTAGGCTGGATCGTTTCGGGACGCTATAATACCGGCAGTAACAATATATCTCCATCTTGTTTATTTTTAGCCAATGAATCTTTAGATGCCAAATTGGAAAGGTTGTGGAAATTGGAAGAAGTTACTACCATCCCAGAGCCTTGGACTCGTGAATAACAGACTTGCGATCATTTATACAATGCAACCGCTTTAAGAAGACCTTGCGGCAGAATAGTTGTCAATATCCCTTTCAAGGATGATCCGACGTGCTTGGGCGAGTCATACACTACGGCATTGCGATGATTCAATGCACAAGAACGTCGATTAGCTAAATCACCACAATTGACAGCACAGTACGTTGAATTTATGAACGACTACGAGAGCCTGGGTCATATGAGCATTGCGAAGAATCCAAATCTGAGCGAACCGCATTATTTTATACCACATCATTTCGTTCTTAAACCAGCAAGTACAACAACAAAGCTTCGAGTCGTATTTGACGCCTCCTGTCGAACTACAATCCAATGCGAACTTTTTATTCTTCTTCTTCGTTTCCGATTCAATAGGTTTGCACTCACGGCGGACATAGTCAAGATGTATCGGCAAGTATTAATGCACGAAGATGATCGAAAGTTCCAATACATTCTGTGGAGGAGTTCACCGACTGAGRACATTCGGACATACCAACTGAATACAGTAACGTATGGAATGGCTGCTGCACCATATCTTGCTATACGGAGTTTGTTGTACCTAGCTGAACAGYATTCAGAACAATGCCCAATTGGCGCAAAGATCGTGAAGTCATCATTTTACGTAGACGACTTACTGTGTGGTGCTGACAGTCTAACCGAACTTTCACAGATAAAGCAAGAGGTAACACAACTGTTAGAATTAGGAAAGTTTAAATTAACAAAGTGGCATTCTAATCATCGTCGATTCAGAGAAGACGACTCTTTAAAGGATCTAAACGTAGATTCATCTATCACTAACGCTCTTGGACTAAAATGGAACCAAACTCTTGATTGTTTTATTTTTTCATTTGAAGCAAAA
>NW_017537054.1:109487-110801 GCF_001853355.1 Bactrocera latifrons
GATCTTTCATTAATCAAGGTGCCTAGGTTTTGTTTTTCGGCAGATATGGAATCTCTTCAGATACGTGGATTTTGTGACGCATCGATTCGTGCATATGGCTGCGCAATTTATACTCGTTTTATCAACAAATCTGGCACTACTACTATTCGCTTACTCACTGCTAAGTCCAGAGTTGCACCCATCAAAAAACAATCRTTACCAAAATTAGAACTTTGTGGCGCTCTTCTCCTCGCTCGTTTACTAACAAAAATCAAACCATTAATTTCTCATAAATCTTTTAATATTTTTCTTTGGACAGACTCACAAATAGTCTTACATTGGCTGAAGATGCATTCTGCAAAACTTTCGACCTTTCTTGGCAATCGAATTTCGGAAATCCAGGACTTAACCAAAGGTTTCCAATGGAGACATGTACCAACTCATTGTAACCCGGCGGATGTTGCGTCTAGAGGATGTACCGCAAAGGAACTTGTTGATTCAATATGGTACACCGGACCGGAGTTTCTATACGAAAACTCAAATAAATGGCCAAAAGACAACTGCAATGATATTGACATGGAAGTTGTCGAAAAAGAGAAGCGAAAATCTGCATTCAAATCAATYGTTAGCACCAATTACATTTTGGAAATCGTGAACCAGCGAAGTAACTACTCTAGCAGCCTTCGATTAGTAGCTTGGATGTTCCGTTTCATCAATATTTGTCGACATTATACAAAACTTAACGAATCGCAAACTCTCTCACCACAAGAGTTGCATCACGCCTTACTTTGCATAATTTGGAACATTCAACATATACATTTTGCTAATGACATTCATCTCTTACAGAAGGGTCTCACGACAAATGGTCCACTGCGTTATTTAAATCTGTTTTTAGAGTATACCGAAGGATTTCAAATACTCAAAGTTGGTGGTGGATTGGAATCAGCAGATATTCCAGAAGAAAGAAAACACCCGATGCTGTTGCCAAGCAAATGCGAATTCGTTATACATTACGCTCGCCACCTACATCGGAAACACTATCATGSAGGACYAAAGGCACTCGTAGCACTAATAAGACTTCAGTTTTGGATAGTCAATGCACGCGATTTAGCAARACGTATCGTCAGATCGTGCACACATTGWATACGTTACAAGCCAAAGCTGATGAATCAGGTAATGGGACAGTTACCTGTCGAGCGATTGACTCCATCTCGCCCCTTTGCGCGTTGCGGTATTGACTTCTGCGGACCAGTCAACGTATATTTGCGTATTCGAGGTAAAACACCTTATAAGTCGTACATAGCGATTTTTGTTTGTCTAGCGACAAAGGCGGTT
>NW_017537054.1:111846-113983 GCF_001853355.1 Bactrocera latifrons
GTACACCTTTAGCGGTATCGGAATACTGTACAGAATATTATTTAAGGAGAAGAATTGTGCAAATAAAGTTAGTCTAATACCTGACCACCTTACAGTCGTTACTCGTGCCTTTGCTACAATTTCGCTGATACTTTGCTGTTTCGTAAATTTGCGCGGTTATAAAAAAAAAGCTTTATAGCCCTACATACAGCAAAGATGACATCATTTTAAACTAATTGATTCAAGAGAAAGCTGAGAACATTTTTTTTAATTCCTGTCGATAATATTTGAATATTTTAGAAATAATTTTTAAGCATTTTGCAATTCGATTTTCAATTTTGGTGCTTGGTCCTGAAGTGGACCTTTATTATGCAAATACAACTACAAATATAAATATTGATATTATAAATAAATACTAAGAATTTCAAAATATAAAGCAAAAATTACTTTACTATTACTTAATTAAAACTGATAGTAATATTGACCGAAAAAGCTTGTATTATTGTGAGGAAAGTGTTATATGCTCGATATACGAAAAATATGGCGCAACATCACGCTTTTCTCACAATAATGCAGGACAGGCGCTGGAAAAATKCTGCGAAAAAATTAAACATCTTTTTTTCGATGAAATCGTGAATAAATTACACTCAAACTTAGTATTTTTCTATCAAGGTACCTCACGTACATGGAGTAAATTCAGTGAAATGTTTAAAAATACTGATATTAGATATACATATGCACTGCTAGGTCAAATTTTAGTCAAAATTTATTTTATTTAGGCATAAAGATACATCCATATGAGGCACAAAGATACACTCTTATGAGTAACATATTTTTCSGCATTTTAATTGCTACATATATACGCGGTATAAAGTCACCTAGAGTTCGAAAATCTTTATATCATATACAGTATTGACCCGGTCCTACCGTCGTATAACGCACCATATAGCAGGACGGAAAGTGGTTATAAGCTTGAATGGTTTGTGAGATTTGTACTATATATTAAGGTGGGTCAAAAATGGTTTTATTTGTTTCATACGCTGAAAAATTTGTTGATATACACCTCTAAGAAAGGCTTCCCAAGTAAGAGCTCTTAATTGTAACTGGAAGATTCTGCTCCTACTTGTTTTCGAGTTTCTACACCCTGAATAGGGTTAAGTTTGCCACAAAGTTTGTAATACCCAGAAGGAAACATCGGCCATGTCCGTCTGTCTGTCTGTTCGTCTGTATATATACGAACTAATCTCTCAGTTTTTAAGATAAAATTTTGAAATTGTGCAAACTGTCGGAACTGCCGATATCGGACCTCTATAACATATAGCTGCCTTGAAAACTGAACGATCAGAACCAAATTCTTGTATGGAGAACTTTCACATGTGACAAAATATCTCCACAAAAATGGGAACAGGCTATTTTCTAAGATAATAATGTCATATAAGAAGAAATTGTTCAGATCGGCTTCCTAAAGCATATAGGTGCTATATAAACTGAATGATCGGAATCAAATGTTTGCATGAGAAACCTCCTCATTGGACGATATATCTTCACGAAATTTTATATATGTTATTTTCTAAAGCAATAATATAATCTCCGGAAAAATAGTTCAGATCAGTTGACTATAGCATATAGCTGGAATACAAGCCGAACGACCGGAACCAAGGGCTTATATGGACAATTTTATCATTTGACGTGGTATCGTCACGAAATTTCACGTGGATTACTGCTTAAGGTAATAATATCATTTCCGAAAAACTTGTCCAGATCGGATTACTATAGCATATAGCTTCCATACAAACTGAACACATAGTTACTAAAAGAAATGTACCTGTGAAGGGTATATTATCTTCGGTGCAGCCGAAGTTAACGTTTTTTCTAGTTCTTATTATTAAATAGAAAAAWTTGTATCTCACTTCCAAATACTTGTAAAAGTGTTTCGTTTCATAAGTTTTATACAAATAGTACAAAGTTGTCTCCTATCGTTCCATTTAAAACGTTTCAAAGAGAAGTTTAGGTAACAGACACATCGCACCAAAACTTTTCGAGCCACGACGTACCGAATATGCATGGCCCCGTACTTTATTTATTTWTTTTTTTTATTTTATAAAAGCTTACATAATAATACAATTATTATACAAACTTAAGAAAATACGCAGCACTA
>NW_017537054.1:123298-141691 GCF_001853355.1 Bactrocera latifrons
AAATTAAGAAATTAAGTGATTGAAAAGATATAAAACCATTAAAAATTAATTCACAAACAAAGCACGAGCGTAATATAAACGCAGAACAAACCGTTATACCGTTTTAACAAACTCAATAAGCAAAGAGCGAAAAGCAACCGGTTAAGATGACAGTTCGACGGTGAATGTGGCCCCGTACTTATAGCTAACTTTTGACAGAAAATCTCGGTCAATATGAGAGATATATAATTGAAATTTGAGAAATTTCTTTCATTATCACAGTAACTCTGTGTTCCAAAAAGAGATTCACGAAATATAATGATTTTCGAACCTCTTCCATTCTCCACATCTTAATAAAATTGATAAAACATGTTTTACACATAATAGTGTATCTTTCTGCCGAAAATGGATTAATTTGTGTGAGTTAGTATCTTATATGTACTATATTACATACCACTCATTTTAACATGTTTCTTAAATAATATTAGTTTATGGCCTTCAATATATGTCAAGAAGATACCAAATTCGATTGTAATGCAATGATTTAATCGAATAATGGATATTTTAAAGCACTTAATTCTTCCTCACTGGATTAGTTTTTCTTTGTAACTTTTTCTCCTTTTATTGTTCGCTCTGTGTTTTTGGTGACGTTTATACCGAAAACTATTTCTAGTAGTGCTTTTTTAGGCCTACAACTTAAGTAATCTTACAATAATTTAAATTCAAAGATTTCTTAGGTTTTACAATATTCAAAAAGACATGTTTGAAAAACAACAGTATGAACACAATTTTTTATTTCATAATATAATTTCATGTTATAATTACATATTATTTGTTTTATATTAAACATGTTTAATTTTAAAGCATTTTACTAATTGTGCCTCTATGCTCTCATTTAAAATTAATCAAATATATAGTAAAGTATACATACCTATTTTTGAGTTTGGTCCTATGAACAAAATCGATGGACAATAATAAATGTGCGATTCAATCAGTTTTATTGCATTATTAGTTGAGGGACCAAACGCATACCTTGTGATATAAACATTTCGTTAAACTCAGTGTTTTGCTAATTATRTGGAAAGTTGATTTTTAGAGCACGATAAAATTGCCAAATTATTGTCTCATGCAGATAAATCAATGAAATTTTGTATACTAAAAGAGAAATGATAATATTTTACATATACATTTGTTACACAATTTTTATGCCTGTATGCATTTTTTCTTTGCCACATATTAAGGATAAAATTTCTTAGTACATTTGGTATGAGAATCATAACCATCGATCGCATTGCGTTAACATTGCCATATAAATATTTAATAATATGTATGACATAAAATAACCTGAAATTTATTTACATTTTTGGAAATTTGTGCCATGTTTTTGGAAATATCTCATGTAATTTGCCAACTTCCATCACATATAATACTTTTTACACTTCATTCAACATTTGCAAAAATTTTACGGTACGTAGACAGCAGCTGTACACTTATAATTATAAAAGATAGTATCACCTCTATTTAGTTCTGCAGCTAGAATTGTTTTCTCTAAGTTACAGCTTTTTGTACGGGCAAAAAGCATGTCGATTGAGTGTTTTAGCTCGTTGGCCGGTATGGCCGCCAGTATGCCGGTGCAAGCCTTTTGAACGGCCTCTACGTCTGCATAACGCTTTCCCTTCATGGGCAAATGCATTTTTCCGAAAAGGAAGAAGAAGCACGGTGCCATAACAGGTGAATATGGGGAGTGGTTAAGGGTTAAAATGTAATTTTAGGTGAAATAATTGTTCACAAGCGTCGATCGATGAGACGGCGCATTATCGTGGAACAAGCTTCATTTCTTTTCATTTTCGAACCGATAACACAAACATTCTGACACTTAAACGCAACAACTTCTCTTCCAATCGATGAAATGTCATGAAACTCTCACTAGATAATCGATAAAGATAGCTGATTCTAACGATTCCTGTTTCTATCCCTTTACATCTTCAATGTGTTTTTATATCAGGTACCATATATCTCATTTGAACTAACGAGATTAATTTAATCACCAATGACTAAGTGAGTCTATGACTTATAATATAATGTATATTAATAAAATGTCAAACAACAAAATCTCTTCAAATAAGGAATGTTGTTTTTTAGTATCAGAAAAGTTGTTAATCTATCCAACTGTGGCCATCATCTAGGCCTTCTCCAGTGTACCCTACAACAAAGGTTCAACACTTTTTGTTTTTGGGTTTTGGGTTGAGGATGCCCGCAGACTGGACGTTCAGATTCAGCGCAGAATTCCACACATACTTTGTTATTAAACTTCAAAAATTAATTTTGTAATTTTATGCTTATGCAAGTGAAAAGAGAAAATATGGATTCCTCATATAAAGAATGTTTTGCTTCCAGCGCTGTGCTAATTATTAAATATGGAACACATCGGTAAATACATTTTTACTTGATGAACTTGTCTATTTGTGCAAATACTTAAATGTTATTGGGACGCATTCGTATGAAAGCTGCCAAAGTACTGAAAATTCAAATGATCTGAGTTTACCATTAAAAAAGACTTGAAGCGACCACTTGGTAGCCTCTGACTTATATTTGAATCAATAAACTAATATACCAACGAGTCTCATAATAATTTAACTTTGTATAAACCTTATGTATGTATGTTTATTTCAATCTTAATAAGTAAGAAGGAACTAAGTTCGGGTGTAAATCGGGTGTTATACTAGGGTATAAACGACATTGGCCTCAACACACGCTGGCCCGCTTTTTAAAAAATGTTTGCTTTCACGTGCCTCTCTCTACTGAGCCCCTTAAGCAAAATTAGCGGTTTATTTTAGCAATGTAGTACTTAGTGATGACACGTTATGTGTTTCTGGTTAATAGCGTTTCGCGGGCGTGGCTGTGGTGCGTTTACGAACATCTATGAACGCGTACTTTCTTCGGTCATATCAAGTTTCATGAAGATCAACCGAAGAGATTTATTTAATATAYAGAGTTGATGTGAAAAACGTCAATCGAAAGATCGGAATTCCTTATGTTAGTTTTGGCCAATTCCATTCTAATTCAAGGTTAAACCACATAATTTTTAAGAAAACTTTTCCATTTAGTTTCATTAAAATATCACACATTTAACTAAATAGAACGTTTTACATACAGGTGGACAGACGGAAAATACTTCTAGGATTTCATTAAGTTTGCCTGATGCCAATTATTATGATCGTTAGAACAGAGGAATGAAAGATTAAATTCTGTGTGAAACTCGGTAAATCTGCGAAAGACACGTTTGATATGATTAAGCAGGCTTACCCAGATGCTGCCTTAGCAAGAACTGGTTTGTTTCGGTGGCACCAAGCCTTTTTGGAAGGCCGGAAATAGTGGCTGATGAGGACCGTGCTGGAAGACTTTGACAAACAACCATCAAAATCTTTGGTTAATGGCATTGTGAYGGAGCACTGGTGCGCAAGCTGTGCGCGAAGATTATCTCAAAAAAGCTCACTGACGACTAGACCTTGTATGAAAGTGACCCTGATTTTCGATTAAAGTCACAGGTGACAAGTCATGGATGTTTGAGTAAGATACATATAGTATGTTGAATCACAAGACAACAGAGGGGATCCAAGCAGAATGCACCACACCTCTCAAGACTATTAAGGAGAATGCCTTCTGTGACGCCTTCAAACCTTTGAAATCGTGCTGGCAGCGCTGCATCGATATAGAAGGAACCAAATTTTGAGACATTGAGTAACACAACAAGCTCCGTCAGGATGTGACTTTTTCGACCTATTGCTGGAGAAAAGCTATGGGCTGAATAGCTAAACCGAGGAGGTAAAACTTTTTATAAAAGTATACAGCTGTTGGCATACGTAAACGATAATGATATGATTGGTCCCAAAAACCGTGGCGTTAGTTCTGATTTCTCCAGATTGGATAAGGAAGCGAAGCAAATGGGTATGGTTGTGAACGAGTAGAAGATGAAATATCTCCTATCAGCAAAGAAACGGTTATTCCACGCGCGACTAGGCTCCTATGTTACTGTCGGCAGTCATAACTTCGAAGTTCTAGATGATTTCGTCCATCTTGGAACCAGTGCTAACATCAACAAAAATGTCAGCCTGGAAATCTAATGCAGTATAACTCTTGCCAAAAGATGCTACTGTGGACTTAGTAGACAATTACGAAGTAAATTCCTCGAAGGAACAAAAACCAAACTCTAGAATTCAGTCATTATTCCCATCATGCCTCCACTCCGTTGAAAGTACCAGCTGGACAGGACCTGGCTTCACTTGGAATCTCCAATTGGCGCCTCCTTACGAAAAGAAGAAACAACTGGCGTGCTGCTGTTAACTCAGCTATAACCGCGCGAGTGGTTTCTACGCCAATAAAGAAGAATTACTTGTATCTATCCAAACAGTTTTGTAATTTTTATACTCTGGAAACCAGCAACTACAGATAATTATAGTTTTGTTCGCCTAACGGTTATACGTACCACTTAAAACTAAACGAGATAGATATAGGGTTATATATATGTAATATTTGACACTTTCACTAACTAACCTTTGGTTTCGTGCGTCGTCGTTTCAAAGCGATCGGTATCGCAATGAGATTGAGCGGCTACTCCTCTTCCCTTTTTGTTGTTGCTTGGTATAGCTGTTGATATGGTGTATGATGCGGAATGTATGGGGGGCTCTACCGTTCTTCTACATGGATATAAGGGCACAACAGGACATCTGAATCCTTCAAACTGAAATAATTCGTAAAGAAAGCCACATTACTGAAATACTTATCACCGAAGACAAACTAAAAAATGAGTGAACCGGTGAAACGTACAATGTCAAAACGAATTCGACTCCTTCCGTATCTACTCACTGTACACCGGGAAACTACATAATGTCGTCCATCCAAGGTCAATTCACAAAATTGGACCAAGAAAGGAGAAAGAGCAAGGAATTAAAATTATACTACGGATGCTTCAAACAACAAATCCTACTATTAATGAATACGTCACTTCAATCAGGTTTATGGAACCGCTCCAAATCTTTCAAAACACACCTCAATATTATAAAATGCTAACAGTCTTCAGACGAAGAATTATAGGGCACGCAGATACATTACTGGAATGTAATAACATACTATAGAGGCCTTGGACTCACTTTATAATGACCCAAATATATTTTACGAACTCCTAGAACACATGACCAATCTAACTCAACAACCACCAGAAAACCTAAATTTATACTTTCAAGATACTTCAACACTATAAGTAAATTTATTAGAAAATACAGTGGAAATGTTAAAAACGGATATAAATAATAGTTACATCGAACAAAAAACTACAACGAAGTTTATAAAGGGATTAAGAAATAAAAATGTAGCCACGGCACTAGCRTCAAATCAATATCAGAATTTAATGCAAACGTACACTAGAGCTAAACAAATTGAAATTCAACTACAACAAACACATAAGAATAAAAACTTCAGAAGATACGAAGTACATGAAAAACAAGATTCAAACCAATGGCAAAGAATAAATCAAAATCGAGCCATTCCACAAAGAATAAATCCCTTCAATCAACTTCAATGGCAAAATTATTTCAACCCAAATCAACATCAAAATTTAAACACTAATTTTCGACAAAACTTAAACTTCCAATCATCGATCCAAATGCGAAACAATTTCTGTCAACCACATAGGATGTTCAATAACACAGGCCAACACTCAATTTGCTTCTTTGAATTTATCAACTGATTCTAGTTAATTTGGTTGCGCTGAATTCAAGTCTGTAATCAGTTTGTCTCTATCAGCTCTAGTTTGCACAAAATAGCTTCTTTATACCTTCGACTTATGACCTCCAATTATGACTGCCTGTCAGTTTTTTCAAAATTTCACTTGCACAAAAGTGATAGCAGAACATCCGAAAAGAGAGACGATTGAAAACAAGACAACAACAGCTGCGCGGTATTAGAGTAAACGTCACTTCTTCAGTGTTACTTTTTTAAATGTTCCACACTAGCAGCTTACACGATGAACTATAATAATATTCCGACCAAAAACAACACTTACTTGACCAAAATCTATAAATTACTCATTATTCCATCCTGATATATGGTGCAGAGGCAAAATGACAACAAGTGATGAGTTGACGTTGCGGGTTTTCCTTTGCGCGTCGGCCACGGCGAATATCGGATTAGAAGGAACGATAAGATGTATGAGATACAAGTATATGACGACATAGTTCAGCGAATTAAAAGACGGCTTCTACGCTGGCTAGGTCATGTTGTCCGAATAGACGAAAGTATTCGACGCAAAACCCGCGGGGGAAGCAGATGAAGACCTCCCCTCCGTTGGAAGGACCTATCCAATTAGCTCCACGTAACGAAAAATAACTAAACCGCTTATTATTTACAAGGAGATAATGGAGCCACAAGTAAGAGAATGTCAGCAAAGAAGGACATATAATTAGATAATGAAGCTATAAAAACTATGGGAATAATTAAAACTAACTGATCACCAAGCACTAATATTTTCAATCTCAGATAAAAATCCCAATGTAAAACTAGAAAGGTGGAAAAACAGGAATCAGGAGCAAAAATAGTGTTTAAACCAGGAAATCAAAAGGTAGTAACAGACCCAATATCAAGACAGAAAATTAACTCTATATTAGAATCAATGCATTCAACACATAGTTCACTAAATGAAAATTACAAATATGCAAAACATTCAATTAATTAATTTAAAAATAAAATTTTATTAACAAATACTAAACAAAATAAAAAGAAAACACAAACAATACACAAAGGAAACACAAGATACAGACTACGTAAAAAAAACTTTAAAGGAGATTCTAGCACCAAGTTATAATAATGCAATTACTCGTAAAATAGATGAACAAGGACTGTTTTAAAAAAAAAAATACTACTGACGAAAAATTTTTTGAGTTACATACTTTTTATAGCACAAAATTGAACAGTAGACATAACAGACAAAAATAAACAAATAGAGGATATAACAAACATGCATAACAGAGTCAATAGAAATGAAAAAAACAATTTTATAGAAATAAAACAACAATACTTCTGACCGGATGTATCAAAATAATTTAGAAATCATCTATGAATCATAGTACGACCCACAAAATAATTGGTAGGGAGATCACCAGCAACAAATTTACCCGGAGAATCCATAAGTATGGATGTATTTGACATAGGAAATAAAACGTATATAACTTGTGTACGTAGATACTAAAAATACTTATCAATGAAATAAGATGATTAATACCTGACTAAATAAACACTGTAGACAAACTAGAAGAAATTTTCACACTCACATACCCATAGTGTAAAAACTTACAAACAGACAATGAGAGTATATTTACATCAACAAGTTGTATGTCACTTTATCAACGACTACAAATAGTACAGAATCGGACGCCAATAGCTCATTTAACAGCAGCAACTGTAGCTAAACAAAATAATACAGATCCAACTACGGAAATATTCAACGCAGCCYACGATTACAATAAGACAATGCTTTCTATGACTAAATAGAAACCTATAGACGTATTTTTTAACACAAAAAAATACCCTGAATTAAAACAATTAATTTAAAAAAATAAAGACAAGGTATTGAAATATCCGAATAAAAAAGAATTCAAAAAGTTATAAACTTAAACAAATAATATACGCACTATCTAAACGCAGAACGAAAACTGAACGAAAATACATTCACTACACAGTCATAGAAGACCGTGAGGACACAGATTTAATAACATACCTATTGAATTCAAGGTTAAATATCGAGGGTTATATAGTAAACAATCTAAAAAATAAAAARTTATAATTTTAACAAAAACGGACGRAAACTTTTTATATAAGAACACAGAATTTTTATATCATTCATTTAATTAAACTAACCCGTGGCTCTTTTCATATTTGCGCTGTTTGGGGTGAGCGGGAAAAATGTGAAGCATCGAATGTCTCCTTTGTGAAAATAAACGCAATTAAATTTGCTTTCACAATCTTCAAGCATGAGAGACGATAAAAAAGACTTTGCACAAACTTGTAATAAGCAGCAGACTTTACAAAATTGTTTCGGTCAATGATATTTAATTTTTAAATTTCTCACAAGCTTTAAGTTTATGTCCCCTTTGCGATTTCCTACTGGATAGTGAAAAATTCTTTCAATTGTTGCCACGTGGGGCATTTTTTTCTTAATGAGAGTGATTGCTCCCACAGCAATAACGTATTTTGTGGTTAACGATGTGCATATGTATAGTATATATAGAGATTCGGAGCGAAATAAAACACGTGTTTACTCTTCAGGATCCAAATGCAAAAAGGGTTAATAGGTTAATAGGCGTTCTTATTGTATTTGCGAAATATAAATTTTATAAGCTTGTGGTATTGCCACAGTACTCCCCTCCTAGAGAGAGGGTACGGCACTATAGGCTGCCTTCAAACGATCAATCGAAACATTCACGGCTTGATGATTAAAGTCGATGGCAAAATATTTTTAATGGCGATGCAATACTTTGTATGGACCTTTATACGGCGGTGACAATGATGGCTTGACTGATAGATCTCGTATAAACACCTGTTCGCATTTTTGAAGGTCTGCGTGTATGCATGAYTTCTGCCTGGTGTGCCAAGCGATATCTATGGAGCGCAAGTCTCGCATGACGCGGCATAAATGTGCTACGGTCTCCACTTCGGTAGTTGATGGGCCACTATCCACGAAAAACTCGGAAGGCAATCGCAAGGTAGTCCCGTAAACTTGTTCAGCTGGACAAGCATTTATGTCGGCCTTAAAAGAATTACGAAGCCCCAACAGGACTAGTGGCAGCGACGAGGTCCATTGATTGTGATTGTGGCACAATATTGCTGACTTAAGTGTTCGGTGCCATCGTTCGATCATGCCATTCGTCTGTGGATGATAAGCGGTCGTCCGTAGATGCCTGATCCCTAGGCATTGCATGAGTTGATCGAAAAGTTTACTTTCAACTTGCCGGCCCAGATCCGAAGTTATGTCAACAGAAACGCCAAATCGCGATATCCAACAGCTTATTAATGCCTTGGATACTGTTTCTGCTGTGATATCTGGGATAGCGTATGCATCAGGCCAACGTGTGAAACGACCGATGACCGTGAGACAATAGCGGTTGCCGTCGGAAATCGGGAAGGGTCCGACGATGTCGATATGCAGGTGTGAAAACCGTTGTCCGGGGCATGCGCGGCGTTGAAACAGTGAAGAGTTGTGCCGGATGACTTTGTTGCGTTGGCACTGGATACATTGCTTGGGGAATTCCCGGCTATCTTTTTGTATTCCGGGCCAAACAAAGCGTTCAGTCATCAGTTTCGCAGTTACCCTCGTGCCTGGGTGAGATACGCTCACGCTTGTGCGCAACACACAACAGCGCAGAGAACTGTTTGTCGGAATCGTTTTGTTATGAACGGGCGTAGTCGACGAGTTGAAGTATCGCAATAGACTTTCTTAGTGCTAGAGGGGATAATAATACTGGTTAGTAGAAGCGAATGACTAATTTTACCTTCTAAGTATGACTTTAACTCGTCGTTGTTTTTCTGATCTTCAGCCAAGTCATCAAAATTTATTGGATCAGTTGTTATGGCTTGGATTCGAGACAGCAGATCTGCTGTAACATTTTGTACCCCTGGTACGTGACGTATGTCTGTCGTGATCTGCGSAATAAAATCCAATTGACATGCCTGACGATCAGATGCTTTTTCTAGTCGATGCCGAAAAGCATAGAGTAGCGGCTTATGGTCGGTGTAAACGTTGCAGTTTCTTCCTTTAAGCATGCAGCAAAAATGACGGACGGAGAGAAATATCGCAGTTAATTCTCTATGGTAGGTACTGTACCGCTGCTCAGCTTTTGTAAAAAGGCGCTAGAAAAAGCCCACAGGTTGAAGTGGCGGCGCCTGCAGCGTAGTCAGATGCATCGACCCATAATGAAAGAGGAGCGTTCGGAAGCAGGTGCGCCAGAAGCGCGCAATTAGCGAGGTCCTCTTTGCAAGCCTCAAAGTGCCTTATGTTGTCGTTTGTCCAGTTCAGTGGCGTTTTGACGTTGCGCTTATTTCCAGAACACATTTTGAAAAAAGGTGCTTGGTGCGAAAGTGGGTTTGGAAGTAGCGATCTATAAAAATTGGTCATAGCTAGAAATCGTTTAAGATCCTTTGCAATCGTAGGAAGTTTGAATAAACGAATCGCTTCAATGCGGCTAGGCAGTGGCTTGATTCCATCCTTCGTGATTAAATGCCCTAAGAAATGCAGCTCTGATACACCAAGCACTGATTTGGCTACGTTTATTGTTAAGTTGTGTTGGCGTAATCGTTGAAAAACTATACGAAGATGTGCGCGACGTTCTTCTGGGGAGCGTGATGCGACGCAAATGTCGTCYAGGTAGGTGAACACATTATCTATGCCGCGGAAAACTTCAAAGGTCATGTGCGTGAATTTGTACAACCCAAAAGGAGTTGTGGTGGCAGTATGTGGTGAAAGGCCTTCTGTAGATCAATTTTTGAAAATATTGAATTTCCAGGAAAAAAATATTACTGAAATCGTGTAGGATCGGCAGAGGGTATTTGTCGGGGACGGTTACCGCCTTAGCGCGCGGTATTGTCTCCATGGCGGTCTCCATGATCCGTCGGCCTTGCGCACCATATGTTATGGGCTAGCCCAATTACTGCTGGATGGCCGACATATGCCCAGTTTCATCAATAGCTCTAACTCAGCGCRCGCTGCTGTCAGCTTTTCAGGCGGCAGCCGTCTTGGCCGAGAAATAATTGGTTGATCCGGTGAACCACGGTGGACTTTGTTGCAGAATCCGGAGCGGCTGGTCGCGTTTCGTCACTAAACTCTCGCAGCGAGTTTAAAAAATCTGGTTGAAATATTTGGTACATTGATTCGCGCTACTGTGCAAAATGATTTAACTGCTATTTTGCGGTAGAGCGTCGTCGTCCATTAAGGTCAGGTAAAAGGTCGTAATGTAATAAAAAAATCTGCTCCAATGATTGCTTGGCTTACGTCTGCACCACAAAGCTCCAAACAAAATCCTTGTGTAAGTTGAGGTTAGAGCGAAGTATGACTTCTCTAAAAACCGCAATCGGTGAACTACACCTGACACATCAGCGCCGGAGTCGATAAGGAATGTTATATTAGTTGATGTATCGAATATGCGTAGGCGGCAGTTCGAAGGCATTTCAGAGCGTCTGCATATCCCTGAGATACTGCTGGCAGAGCGCCAATATTGTTTGCCATTTGGTTGAGCGAACTTACAAGGTTGGCGACACTTCTTAGCGTTTGGTCCAAAGTTATCGTGATACCAGCACATTTCGCCTGAATTGATGTCATGAGGGCGCACTGGCGTTTTCGATCTGGAACGCGCGCGTGTTTTCTCCCTGCTCGTAGCTCTATCAAAACGTTTTTTCAGTTCTGCTATTGCGGTCCTCAGGTCGTTGTCTGTGGTATGTTTCAATGCGGATACCTCGTGGATACGAACTTCACGCAATTGCATCGTCTCCACTATTGAGTCGGCGATTTTTAATTTGTGGACAATAAGTACATTGATTGCTATAATTGCTGCTGCATATGGCAATATGGCGACAAGCGATTAACCCACAAATCATGCAAAATACTTTCGCTTAGAACGGGTCCGGCAGCGCGCTTTATTTCATTAAACAGGACGCTCGGGCGGCTGTCGCCCAATGGCATGACGCGCAATACACGTTGTAGGCGGCGTTGCTGGCTCTCAGTGAAATTTTCTATCAATTTGGTACGAATGTATTTGTTGAAGAATCTGGCAACCATGAATGGTCAAAGCTTTCCCCTTACAACAACAACGTTTTTCGGTTACGTTTAAGATTTTTGTAATCCATTTAGTTAGTTCTTAATAAACTACTGATGAGAACGGTCATATGAACTTTAACCAAGGTATTTTATTCATTCCGGCTCCCTGCGGTAAAAGTAAGTTTTACAACAGGTTATGGCCCCAGGACCTATGTCGGAATTAAATAAAATTTATATACAATATGAGTTCGCTATATCAAATTGAAAAGTTGGATGATACCAACTATGATACGTGGTGCATACAAATGCAATGTGTTTTGGACATTTGGACTGTTGCTAATGGTGATTTTGCTAAACCAGAAGATGCGCTATTGTTGGCCAAGTGGAAAGTCGAAAACGAGAAGACTTTGGCAACAATTATGTTAAGTGTAAAACCATCGCAATTAGGGTACGTAAAGAACTGTACCAGTGCATTAGAAGCAGAGATAATGAGATCTCCAACTCCTCTCTCACTTCCAGTGAGAGAGCAATTGCTAAACGTCAAAACCTACCGAACTTTGACAGTTGACTGGATTGAGTAGGTTTTGACGTTTTGCAATTGGAATGACTGGAACGGCCAGATTGAAATTATACCAAAAATATATGTGAACGGAGGGATTTATTGCCGCCCTTCAAGATCGCTAATAAAAATTTAAAACAATAAAAATCAAAGATAATGCGAAATTTAAATATATGTCATGAAACGTTTTGTAATTTGATGCGTAATAGAACTAATATTCTACTACAAATGATTAAAAACATTTATTAATTGGGAACTAACAGGCTTAATTCACCTTATTAAGTATTGAAATACCGAAAGTCAGTTGTTTTAATATACCATAAAATCCTAAAAAAGGAATTAAGTAGTTTCGCCATATATTAAAAGTCCAATATATAATAATTTGCAATCGTAATAAATGTTGGGTATGTTAATTTAAAATGCCCAAAAATTCTTATTTGGTGAGATCTGGCCATAATGGAAAATGTTATAAAAAACGCTTATTTTGAGGCGCTCTCACACTGGAATAAGTTGGGCATCCCATTATCCCTGATTAGAAGTGTGGAAAAAGTTAAAAAATGTGTATAAGCCTAGTGGTCCAATACGAAAAGTAAGCTTATATAAACGGCTACTCAGCCTCAGTATGACTGAAGGTGTGTCAATTTCGTTTCAGACAAGTTAGCTGAGCTAGATATCAAGTTGAGTGATGAGCTTCTGGTTATCATTCTATTATCCAGTTTGGCGAGAAACTTCGAGAATTTCGTCATTGCGATGAAGACGCGTGATTCATTCCCAACAAATTAATAAAAGTGAAGCTATTGGAAGAGTACGATAGACAATCTCAAAAAGAGAAGGAAAGCATCGGAGTAGTCAGTCAGCAAGCTTTTCTCGCAAATTCCAAAGGGGAAAATAATACATCGAAGAAACAGTTCAGCGGAAAGTGTTTCAACTGTGGCAAGCGTGGGCATAAGCGCCGAAAAAGGACAAAAACACCGGTTATGATGACAAGTATTCATTTGCAGTGCTAGCGGCGASAGATGTGTCGRGTTTCCAAAGATCATCGTGGTGTATTGATAGTGGTGCGTCCACTCACATATGCTGTGAGCGAAGTATGTTTATTTCTCTCAGACAAAGTAAAGAGAGAGTGATGCTAGCATCGAACAATTACGTCGACGTGGTAGGTGTAGGAACGGTCGAAATACAGGCAAACTGCAAAATATATTTAAAAGACGTGTTATATGTGCCGAATATGGCGGGGAATTTCATATCGGTTGGAAAAGCAATTGCCAATGGTGTAACTATTAGTTTTGAAAGTAACTGAGCGATAATAAGAAATCAAAACTCCAAGGTTGTGTTAACAGCTCCAAAGAAGAATAATTTATATATATTTGACTGCAAGAGTGAGAATTCTTGTTTCGGTGTAGCGGAAGAAAATTTTATAACTTGGCATAAGCGCTATGGACACTTGAATTTTTCAAACCTAAGAGAACTATCTAATAAGAAAATGATGATTGGGTTAGATTTAAAAAAATATGCCAAAAACCATAAACTGTGACGTGTGTATGAAAACAAAGGTTCGGCGAATTTGTTAGACATAATTCATTCTCATCATTCATCTTCATTTTATGTATGTGGGCCTATGTCAAAAGTGTCTCTGTGTGGTGCGCGTTATTTCACAACTTTTATAGACGACAAATCTAAACTCATGCTTGTTTATTTTTTGAAACACAAAAATGAGGTACTAGAGAAATTCAAACTGTTTAAACGTCTAGTAGAATGTCAACCAGAGAAACGAATTAAGGTGTTAAGAAGTGACAATGGCAGTGAGTATGTCAACCGTGAGTTCGATCATTTCCTTAACGCAAATGGTATACAAAGGCAGTTGACAGTCCCTACGCCTCAACAGAACGGAGTGGCGGAACGCGCGAATCGTACGATCGTRGAGATGGCTCGCAGTATGCTTGTGCAGGCTGGACTTTGTGAGTCGTTATGGGCTGAAACTGTTGCAACTGCAGTCTATATTCGAAATTGTTCAGTTACTAGACCACTTAGTGATAAAACACCATTCGAAGTTTGGACAGCCCATAAGCCAGATGTACGAGATATGAGAATATTTGGGTGAAAAGCAGTTTTTCTAATTAAAAATCAGCAACATAAGTTTCGAGAAAGGGTAAAGAATACATATTTGTTGGTTACTCTTTGACAGCAAAAGCATATCGTTTGTACGATAGCGGTGAGAGACGAATAGTTGAGAAGTGAGATGTCATTTTTGATGAATCTACGACAGGAAGCGTACGAGAAAAAGAAGCAGAACGAGATCTAGTCGAAATAGAAACAGTACCAAAGTCGCTTTGTGAAGAAAGTTTAAACGTTGAAAGAGAGGCGAATGTTCATCTTGAGGAGGAGCAACATGAAACAGCTTCAGAAGCAGAAAATGAAACAGGTGAAGAACTTGATGTACAGGATGATAACGAGATCATATATAATAGCACAAGTGAGAGCAATGCAAACGAAAAACGAAGAAGAGGTAGACCGAAAATTCTTCGTACTGGTAAACCTGGTCGCCCTAGCAAACAGTTTCACACGGTAAATTTAGCTGATAGCAGTGGCAAAATACCGAACACAGTAAAAGAAGCAATGTCAAGCAAAAATTGTACACTCTAGCAAGAGGCTATGAACACAGAATACGATTCTCTTATTAGAAACATGGGCATTAACTGATTTGCCAATTGGAAAACAAAAATTCCTTGTAAATGGGTTCTTAATGAAAAAAGAGACATACATGGAAACATTGAGCGATACAAAGCGAGGTTAGTTGCGAAGGGGTGTAGTCAGCGGTATGGCGTTGATTATAACGAAACATTTTCYCCTGTTGTACGTTATGCTACTATACGAATGCTTTTTGCATTGGCAGCTGAAAAGGAATTACATATGTATCAACTGGATGCATCAACGGCGTACCTTAACAGCGAGATAGACTATGAGGTAGATATGGAACAACCAGAAGGGTTTATCGATTCCAAATGTCCCAATCCTGTGCTAAAATTAAAGAAAGCAATATATGGGTTAAAGCAGTTTGGTAGAGAATGGAACCGTAAGTTGGATATCACTTTAAAATCCATTGGTGTTAAGCAGTGTCAGAATGAGCCATGCCTTTATACGAAAAATTTTGATAAAAATTATAACTGCATTGCTGTCTACGTGGACGACATTATAGTAGCAAGTTCGAGCGAGACAGACTTATTGGCGATAAAGAGACAAATCGCTGAGAGTTTCGATATTGTTGACAGCGTAGGCGATATATCTGTTGGTCACTCTCAATACGTACAAAATTTGTTAAAGCAGTATGGTATGGAGCAGTGTCGCGGGTCATCTACTCCACTTGATCCTGGTTTCGAAATTCAATGTTCTACGATTGAATGGGAAAGAGTAAATGCTACAGAATACAAGTCTCTTATTGGCGCGTTGAAGTATTTAGCAGTAACGACAAGGCCCGACATCTTACATTCAGTCAGCAAGTTGGCGCAAAGAAATTATCACATCGAACACGAGACGGCGGCGAAACATGTACTAAGGTATCTTTCTGCAACGAAAAATTTAAAGCTTCATTTCAGAAAGACGGGTAAGCAAGCAGAGGGCTTCGTAGATGCAGATTGGGGTAGCAGCGTAGATAGAATAGACCACAATCGAAGTAAACATATTGATATTAGATTTCATTACATACGACAAGTTGTAAAAAATATTGTAATTGATTTAAAATATTTAAGTACAGATAATATGCCAGCAGATATTTTGACTAAAAATCTTTGTAAAACAAAACATGTAAAATTAATTGCAYTACTTGGAATGAAGCAATAATTTTTTGATATTAAAAAGAAAATCATTGTTGTTGAGGAGGAGTGTTGAAGAATCTGGCAACCATGAATGGTCATAGCTTTCCCCTCACAACAACAACGTTTTTCGGTTACGTTTAAGATTTTGTAATCCATTTAGTTAGTTCTTAATAAACTACTCATGAGAACGGTCATATGAACTTTAACCAAGGTATTTTATTCATTCCGGCTCCCTGCGGTAAAAGTGAGTTTTACAACAGTATTGATATCGCGCAGACGTGGGCGCAGCATCTATTATGGAGTGCAACTCCATTAACTTTACCTGCGGTATACTGGCCGCTACGATATTAAATTTTGACGAGTAGGATGTAACGCCATAGGCCTCAAACCAAAAATCTGACGAGTAAAAATAAGCCTCAATGTTGTCTTCTGACATCAATGGCAGCGGAATGCGTAGAAAAATTGGTGTTGCATTCCCCATGGTATGGACTAGCAGTAACCGCCATTCTATCGTTCAGCGACATCTCACTTACCGTCAAGGGTTACCAATTATAGAGATTCGAAGCGAAATAAAACCCGTGTTTGCTCTTCAGGATCCAAATTCAAAAAGGGCTGATAGGCGTTTTTATTTTCTTTAACTAACCTAAAGCGAATACAAGTTAAAAGCGAAAAGAATGCGCATGGTTGTATTATGGTGTTGCCACATATATCTACCAATATAGGGTCCCAGCTGTTTGTGGGAGTATTTTGTGTCGATAAAACCGACAAACAGTTGGAAACAGTGGATTGAGTTGAATTAAATTGTTCACTTGTATAACTTTGAGTTTTTATTATTTTTATTAATATAGTTATTTTTTACCTACCAATATTCGCTCGTTTTCGTATCTTGACTTTGGGGCTTCCCAAGCCAAATTGAAATTATCGTCATTAAGAGCGAACTGTTTTACTATTACGCCTGCTTGACTTTCATTTTTGTGTCGGAGGTGATACAATTTTTGCTGTAATAATTTGTATGGTTTATGTACACGCCTGTAAACATGTCCCGGAAGGACGGCCATTGTTCATAACATCCATGAAATATTTCTGTGTCGCACGTTGGCACTTTGAGATAAGTTTTTGGTAGATCTGAGTCATCAGATTCTACGATGGCGTCATATGCACTAATACCGATTTAGAATTGCCTTGAATCGGTGAAGATGAAAACCGAGTGCAATATCGTATCAAACTGTCACTATTCTTTACCCCGTAGCGCGTATTAGCCGTTTATTGATACCGTTTCGTATCTATTCGATATATAAAAGTACTTTCGTACTTTCGTACTTTTATTTACTTTCGTACTTTTATTAACTACTGTTTTATTACTTATATATGTATACATATATATATTTTTATTGTTTATTTACATCCCTATTTTGTATGTAGGCACACCCTAATACTTAGAGTTGTATCAGAGAAGTGCAAAGAGTAATACATTTTTGTTTATACTTACAGCCCGATTCTGTGCACTTGATAAATTCACCATCTTGCTTATTTATCATAATTGATTATTTATCAAGTCTTTGGTATTCTGTGTCAAAAATCAAAAGCTCTTTTCTAGATAAAATATCAAGATGTCAAATGCTCTTGACAAATTCAACAACTGTTTGTGAAAATATTGTGAACACATTTTAATTGTAATTTTGATTGAAATTTAATAAAATAAAATGGAAGAAGTCATATTATTATTGYTGCTGTTAGAAGAGGAGGAAAATTTAGAAAATTGAGATCGCGCGCGTTATTTCAGGAGGTTGAGGGATTCTACTGATCCATTTGCCCTCAATGAAAGTGAGTTCATGAAAAATTTCCGACTGCCGCGTGATATTTGCCGGAGTCTAATAGATCACTTACGGCCTCATGATCAACAAAAGACTTAATTGCCTTTGACCATTAGAGTCCTGGCAACTTTAAATTTCTTTGGTCACGGTTCCTACCAAAAATGTGTCGGTAATAACTGCAACTTGCCAATGAGTCAGTCGGCACTCTCGAGAAGTATGCGGGCCAAACTTATAGTAAAAGTTCAAGGAGAAGAAATAAAATTTCCTAGTTCCACTGAGGAAGAAAATATAGTCAGAACCGGGTATGTACATACATGTGTATTAAAACAATTGGATTCATCTAAATTCACTGAGTTCAATTTCAGATTTTTCACAAAATACGGAATAAAGAGTACTATAGGAGCAATCGACTGTACACATATTGCAATT
>NW_017537054.1:143121-144146 GCF_001853355.1 Bactrocera latifrons
TTGCCCGCGTACGTAGTTGGCTCTTCCAAACACCCATTGTCTGTAAATCAAAATCATTTAACAAATGTAGAAAATATCAGACGAATTACGTCTTTCCACTTAGGTGCAGTACGGGATGGGACTCTGCACGTATTTAACTACTCCGCCAGCTGCCGCCACAAATCCTGCATTTATCGAGGCGATTTTGGCGTATTTTTTCCTATACCGCGGATACGCCCTGCAAAATGAAACATAAGTTTCTAACTGTTCGTGCGTAGCACGTTGCTTTTTTGGTTTCCTATAAATTGAATTAAATATTAAACCATTTATTTCTTTAAAATTAACTTACTTTGTTGAAGAATACTTACGTTGTTGAAGAATCCATTTAGCACTAAACAGCTGATTTCTGTTTACATTATTTTGGTGAAAAGCGATTCGCACTGAAGCTTTAAGTTTTATCAATATTTGCACAGAATAACAAAAAGCTTTTGGCTTGATAAAAATCTTGATAAATAAACAATATTTTGATAATTTGTTAAGTGCACAGAATCGGTCTGTTAAGTTATTCTGTCTGATTCTGTCAGTCAGTGATGTATGTACAAATGCTATATGCAAATTAATTCCCGCGAAGAGGGAATTTTTAAAAAATATATGTTTTACATCCGCGAACGCGTGTGAATACGTGTGGTTYCTGTGGAAGTGTAAGCATCAGTTTGATTGAATCCAGAACAAAGATAGAGTTAATTACAATATTAGCTGTTTCAGCATATTGCAGCARAACATTAAGCCTTCTGTTTCCTTTACAATTGTTATTGCCATGCCTTCTTGTGAGGACAAGCGATATTGTTTTGATAAAAATGGATTTTTGAATTCAGAACGGAAAAAGCATTTCGAATTCTTAAATTATCAAAAACGTTAATTAAGATTTCTAATTTATGAGACAGTGCAATTGCAAAGTGCAAAGATTCAATTTTATCTACAGTTATGGTAAGATTGCTAAGCGGAGGCTGTCGTTAACTTGCATGTATAATGGAAATTCCATGGAG
>NW_017537054.1:144606-159214 GCF_001853355.1 Bactrocera latifrons
GAGCTTATCGTCGGGAAGTAAATAAACAGGCTTTAGTCGGTCGATCGAAACTGTAGTGTTTTCGCCTTTGACGTTTACGATGAAATATTTTTCATGCCTTGAAATGACTCGGTGAGGTCCTTCATAACAAGGGACAATGGGTTGTGGTGCCAGGTCTGCGAAGAAATTTCTCAAGAGTAATGCCAAATTGGATGGTGGCAAACCAGATCGTGGCGAAGKCGCTAGGAATTCACCTGGTAAGTGAATTGGCTCTCCATAAACGAGATCGGCAGGAGTTGCTCCAAGATCTTCCTTCCAAGCGGCACGAATTCCAAGGAGAACGATGGGTAGCATGTCGACCCATGAGCTGTTTTCATGGCAACGAATGGCATCCTTCAAGTGACGGTGAAGACGTTCCACCATTCCATTCGACTGCGGATGGAAAGTGGTGGTATTTATATGTTTGCTGCCGAGGAGACGAGCGAGAGCGCTAAAAAGTTGGCTCTTAAACTGTGTTCCTTGGTCCGTTGTTATTTGTAATGGTACACCGTAGCGGCATATTCATCCGGCAAAAAGTGTGCGGGCAACACATTCGGCGTCGACACTATCAATGGGAAATGCCTCTGGGAACYTGGTGAAATGATCGATAATTGTCAAGCAGTAGCGATACCCCTTTGAAGGTACGTATGTACCAATGATGTCCACGTGGATATGTTCGAAACGTCTTGTGCGGCTTGGAAAGTTTTGGATTGGTGATAAAACGTGGCGAGATACCTTATTTCGTTGGCAAGCTAGGCATGTTTGGGCCCACAAACGGCATRCGCGGTTAAGGCTTGGCCAAATGTATCGCTGCGTTACCAATTTGGCGGAAGCTCGTGCTCCGGGATGACTAATGCTGTGGAGAGCGTCGAATATTTTCTTCCTCAGCGCGGTGGGAACATATGGACGAATAATATCGATCGAAACGTCGCAATAAATTGGCTTATTGCAGCCTGGAATGTTGACTGGTCGCAAGTTTAGTGAATCGTGTTGTTCCCTTTGTATTCTTTGCTGAGGTTCCCCGTCCTCAGCTTGTGCTTGAGCAAGTTCGTTTGAAGATACTGCCATTGAAATTTCTTCGATGCGMGAAAGAGCATCTGCGACGATGTTGTCTTTTCCGCCTATATGTTGGATATCGGTTGCAAACTGGCTGATGAAATCTAGGCGGTGGAATTGCCAGGGTGTCGCTCGATCGGGGTCCTGAGAAAAAGCGTGTAGCAAAGGTTTGTGATCCGTGAATATTGTGATGTGTCGTGCTTCGAAAATATAGCGAAATTTTCGTAAAGCTGCGTAGATAGCGTGAAGCTCACGGTCGTACGGACAGTGTTTTCTAAGAGCAGGTTGAAGCTTTTGGCTGAAGAAGGCCAATGGTTCCCAGTGTTGTCCTCGCCGTTGTTGGAGGACGGCGCCGATAGCATATTCTGAGGCATCAGTAAATATTGCCCAAGGGAGCGTTGTATCCGGGTATGCTAATATTGTTGCTTTACGTAGCTCTTCTTTGCATTCAACGAACGCTGCATCCCTTTCTGGTGTCCAGCTAACCGGCTGAGAACCTTTTATTGAAGTGCCTTGAATGTWCTCGTGCAGAGGTGCCTGTAACTTAGCAGCGTTTTTAAGAAATTTACGGTAGAAATTTATCATCCCGAGAAACTCACGCAGTTTTCGGATCGTTTTTGGTCGTGGGTAGTTAACTATCGCGTCTAYTTYACCAGGAAGAGGTAAGATTCCTTTGGMTGAAATGCGGTGTCCCAAAAAGTCCACTTCGGACTGACCGAAACGGCATTTAGCGGTGTTAATTACGACACCATACTTAGTGAGTCGTTCGAAAAGTAAGCGAAGATGACTRCGGTGTTGCGTAACATCTTTGGAAGCGATTAGGATGTCGTCTATGTATAAATCGTTTAAATGTTTGTGCGGCATTCCGAAGTCCGATCGTCATGAACGGATATTCGAAAAGACCAAACGGTGTTATAATTGCAGTTTTGTCGATATCTTCTTTGGATACAGGTATTTGATTAAAAGCTCGCACTAGATCAATTGTTGAAAATACTGTTTTGCTAGTTAGATTGGCAGTAAAGTCTTCGAAGACCCGAACAGGATATCGGTCTGGCAATGTACGGGCGTTAAGTCTCTCTCCACAAGGTCGCCATTCAACAGACTTCTATGGAACCATGTGGAGCGGAGATGACCAAGAGCTCTTCGAACGTTGAGCGATTCCTAGTTGTAACATTTACTCGAACTCTGTCTTGGCAACTTTAAGTTTGTCGGGAATAAGTCTTCGAGCTTTACACGAAACTGGAGGGCCTGGTGTAGTAGAAATGTGGTGCTGCGTCBTATGTTTTGTTGGCTGACAGATTCCTTCCGGCTTTGTCAGGTTAGGGAACTCCTTTAGWGCGTCTGCCCAYATAGGATCGACGGGCAGTACTTTAATTTCCGAAATGATTTTTGATGGAGATAGCTTACATGCGGCTTTTAGTCCAGTTATTGAGTCGATAAGGCAGCTATTCTTGAGGTCGGGTAAGATGCCGAAATGAGCWAAAAAGTCTGCGCCAATAATAGGTTTCATTATGTCCGCCACCACGAAGCGCCATGTAAAATTTCGTCTGAGGCCAAGGTTTAGTGTTAGAGTTATGCAACCGTAGGTATTAATCGTAGATCCATTTGSTGCTGTGAGATTATAGTTGATTCGTTCGGACGGCCACGGTGCGAGAGATTTAGGAAAAGTGCAGAGATCAGCGCCAGTATCCACCAGGAATTGGATTTTGGTGGCGCGATCTGTTATGAAAAGGCAGTTTGATTCGCGTGAGGAGCCGTTTACCGCCACTAACGGTCCGACGGGAGGTTTCCCTGAAATGAGCACGGCGATCGGCAACGTTTAGCTTTATTGCCGAAATTTTGGTGATACCAACACGTGTCGTTGGTGATACCAACACGTGTCAATGCTGGTGGAGATGTGCGCGAACGAAAGCGCTGACGAGAACGGGAACGAGATATGCTCTGCTACTTTAAACTGGAAACTAGCTCATTAATCKAAGCTTCGAGACGGGAAATGCGTGATTCGACTGCTGATGTTTTTGTTGATTCTTGGAGCGAATTAATTTCTGCTGGTAGTGCAATGTATTCTCTTTTGTCTACCAAAGACACGAGTTTGTCGAGGTCGGGGTCACCAGTTGTGGTGGTTATTGTGCTGTGGTTACTCGATGTGCACGCGATGGCTGTCAGCAGAAGAAGAGAGTTGATCGTATGATGTGTAGTCCTATATAGTAATAACCGCGGGTGTCTTCAAGCCTAGCGGTTACCTAGGTATTCCTTGTTTCGTTTTGTGTTGTATTCGTTTCAGTGTTTCTTGTAAGCCAGGCGCAGCTGACTTGCTGACTTGCTGACATGGTGTTGCCATGTTGTATTAAACGTTGAAATATAATATAATATATTGTAGCTCGTCCCACATTTTAGTTTTATCAAATTTAAATTACACGAATTTCATTATCGTACCGGTCATTTTAATGAAATGTTAAGATTTTTTTTGGAATGATTGTACCCTATAAACATAAACGGATAGTATGCTGTATGTAAGTATATAAGATAACACGTAAGGATTGCACTTTTAGTTTGTGAAATGCAAGAATGGTGCAATTCACTTTGTTTACATTTACATTGCAACATTCTGCTGACGCATAAGTTTGTTGCCCAGCCACTGCGGCCAGCAGCGGTAACCCGACACTAGCCTATGTCGCAAGCGACTGTGTTGGTGTATGCTGATTGAGCTTACCGGATATAGTAACGCACACTAATGATATTAGGTTCAATAATATTTTTAGAGTTCAATCTTAAGTTCAGTTTGTTTCCTTTATTTCATCTATAATAAAGGTACTTGCTCCGGCCTCGCCGTTACAATATTGACTCTTAAAGGACAATAACATAATCGTCAGAAAACCCAACATAATTGGCGCCCAACGAACGAGAATATACACTCAGATTAGGAATGTCTCGTAATTGTATATATGTTCATTACAATCTTTTTCAAATCATACCAAAATTTTAACTGAACCGCTGCGTGATATGTTTATATCAAGATATTCTAAATAAAAGTACATAAAGAATATAACATAAAATATTTACATACGTGCTTCATACTTAAGCCGTTCATATATAATATAGGCTATGTTGGTAAATGCATCATGGCGATTGCATAACAAACAGAACGTTCAGAAATGCCAATATTGCAGCACTGCAATAATCAAGCGTTCAAAAAGACAACACTTCTATCAGCTGTCACTCATAATTTCTATCAAAAAATTGTTTATTGCATTTAACTACGATGTCTGACGAAAAGTAAGTGCAAAACTGTTTTATTTTAATTTTTGTATTGAAATTTAGTTAAATTATGTTAATAATAAGTGTATAAATTATTATTTTTAAATTTTTAGTCTCAGTAATGCGAAGACACAGTTATTGCTGAGAGTACGGTTGAATATGGAGAACGAGTTTAAATCGGGTAGAAGGAAAAAATGTATTGTGGAAGAAAGTTGTGACCGAAGTTAAAAATGTAAATCCACATATAAGACTGGACAGCACCACAGCACAGAGAAAATTCTTAAATCTCTTTGTAACGTACAAGCGCATTAAGAAGCTACATCCTGGAGGTATTTTGAGGACTTCCACGAAGTTTATGGTACAAGCACTCAATTACTCCTTCAATAGCAAATTTGCAAGCCTCTTTGGATATGGTACAGTCAACGTTGCCCACATCTTCAATTGAAATAAATATTGAGTCTCCAGATTCTCCACCGACTAGCAGTCAGAGAGCCACTCGTCCTCGAGCGACGTCTAACAAAGATATTTTAAAGTTTTCGAAGCAGAGGCGGTTAAAGAAGAAGCTCGACATAACGAGGTCATGGCTTTGGAGAGGGACAAGCTGTCTCTAGAAAAAGAAAGAATAAAAGCTCTACTAGACATGAAATCGGTGTTGGCAAATTATTTAAAAAAATAGTGTTAATATGAATAGATAAGTATTTAGCCTGTGGTAAAGAACTGAAATTTACCTTTTTATTTTCTATATGTGTAAGAAGCTCACCTTATCTTTTTATTGAAACTAGGTTTAGTTAAATAAATGTTTTTTCTTTTTAATGAAAACAATAATAATTAAAATAAAGTTCATCAGAAAAAGTAATAAAAAAATTATTCAAATAAAGGAAGGTGAGGTAAAGTAAATTTTTTATGATGAAAACTGAGTGGTAAAATAGTTTCTCTATCGATTCCCTTGATATCATCTGAATCAACACGGCGAATGGGGGCATCTTAAATTCCTTCGATGTCATTGTAGGTTTCCATATCAGCATGTGTTATTGTATCGTTAATATGTTCAGAATAACCTCCCTTATTTATGATAAAATTGCATAAGATAGCGCAAGCGAGTATTACAGTAGATGTGGCTTTAATGCTCGAAGTTTCAATATAATTTAAAATTTTAAACTGTTTCTTAAAAATCCCGAAAGTTTGTTCTATAAATACTCGCGTTGAACTTAAACGGGTATTGAAAATCTTCTGTTCCCTACTGAGATGCCCATTGTCTCTGTGAGGTATCATTAGAAATTTTGATATGGGGTACGCAGAGTCCCCCAATATAACAGCACTTGGTGCCAGCTGTAACTCGCCAGATGTTATTGCTTAAAATATTGGGCTATTTGTCCAAACATTGGCATCGTAGCAACTCAATGGATATTCAATAAACACATCTAGGAAACGATATTGGCTGTCGCATATAGCCTGGAAGATAATAAATTAAAGTGATAAAAATAATGAGGTGGAAGAATGTAAATCAAACCTTMATGGATACTGAGTGGTTTCCTTTGCGATCATAATAACTAATCGCATCTACACTTGGGGAAGGTATGTTAAAATGCGTTCCATCTAAACATCGCATAACAAAAGTAAAGGGATTTTTTCTGCTATTTTCAAAATTTGTCATGACCTCTTGCTGACGGTCAATAGACGGCCATTTTATTTCGCTTTTAAGATTACAAATGGCTTGGATTGTTTTGTTAAATACACGGTGTGATGTTCCTTTTGAAATGTGGAAGCGAACCGAAGGCTGTCGGAACGTCACCCTGTTATTACATAGCTTCCATAATGTCATGTACAGACAATTCTCTAACGAACGACCATCACGGCCAAGCCTTGCAGTTACCCAGTGTGGAGTCAAAGTCTTTTCCAAAGCCTAATTAAAATAAAACTATAAATTAGTAATTTTCATAAAACTTATAAAACCTTACCTTAAAAGTGGCTAAATTCATTCGGAAATGGGAATAGAAAATGTCCTCGGGAAACGACTTTATTGTTTTAATAAACGATTTCTTTTTGACTTCAATACCCTTCTTTTTCTTAAATTTAAAGAAAATGTATCATTTCTCTGCTCACAAATTTCGTCTAGTGTTAGATTCAGCAAAATTTCCAATTTAGTATTATACGCGTTCAAAAATGCAAACCAATGTGTCTGCAAATTGTCAAAAATTGTATAAGAAGTATCAAACGTCAAACTTGCAGTGTTGCTACTGGTGCTTATGCTGCAAGTCATGATGCATTTACGAACATAGCCATATTTCGCGACAATATACAAATTTCGGTGTAATATAATAGCGCATATGAGCTGGTTAGAAGCAATTGAAAATATTAAAATAAAATTAGACAAAGGAAAGCAACTATCAGGTGAACGTAGAAGTTAGCGATAGYCACACACAATGCGACATGAATATTAATCAAGAGCAAGAGCTAGTGCAGATCGCAGCAAGGGCAAAGATTCTAGGCACAGCTTAATGATATAAGCGCAAAAGTTAACAATTTGAGCGTTCAAGCACCACAAGTGATAGTTTATCAAAGAATTTGAGTAAATTCAAAAATCAGGTGTGATTTAAACCATTTAACGACAGCAGCACGCATCGCCAATCGATAACAATCATCAGAAATAAAGTAAGGGGTGCAGCAAGAGCTGTGCTAGTGTCTCACAACACATTACCTAATTTCAATGCAATCATAGCTCGGCTAGATTGTTCATAGGCAGATAGAACTTCGCGACGACTATTGAGGCAAAGCCTGAGATCGAAAGAAAGTTTACCCTAGTTACAAAGGAGACTTTCATTCGGCAGAAGTCAAGGCAGATGCACTCCACTCCTCCACTTCTGGCTTGAAAAAGTCCCTTAAGGCTATTGTTTTCCCGACACAGCCAAAAGATTTAGCGTCTGCATTAGCGCTAGACAGAGAAGTARAGTCAACCAGTATGTTTTCCGCTTCCTATGTCAAAGCTATTGCAGAAAGAGAACAGACGCGAGAAAATAATGGAAATCGACCGCTCGCACACAAGGTAGAAGCTATAAAGCTAAACGTAGTGGTGAGAGGAACCCCTATTTTGTAAAAAAAGCAGCAGGGTAACAACAGCCAGCAAGATAGGAATAAAAAAGAAGAGCCCCGAACCAATGGAAGTTGACTCGTCTTCTAAGTTTAGGCAGGCAAAAAAGGTACAATACGTCAGATAGGGCAACAGGACCAAGGCGGCAGCGATTGAACAATGATTTTCAGGTCGCCCCAGATTCGGAAAAAAAAGATCAAAAGTCTACTTCCAGCTCCCGATTGCCATATATCAAGCGACAGCTCGGTGGGAAAAGTATAAAAATATTAATTGACACAGTTGCGCCAAAAAATTACATTAAGCCCGTAAAGGAGCTATAATTAATAATTTCTGTCGAAAGCCATTTCACTGTACGCTCGATACATGGTTCGAGCAAAGTAACTAGTAAGAAACTTATGAAAATTTTTGGGCTAATCTCTCCATTCTTCGTGCTACACACTTAACTCATTTGATGCAATTATAGCACTCGATAAATAGCGTTAAACTTACGTAACAACACTATTAACTACAATTACAAATCTGAGCAATTGCAGTATCATTACTGTGGCAGAGTAAACTTCACAGATGTGATACTGACAAGAATAATGCCCGGTTTCACAGTCCATACTTAAGTTGTGCCTAAGTAAAATCTTTGTTAAGCATTGTTGCAAACAGAGTAGTCGTGTGCGTTACACAGTCAATGCTTAATTTCTATAAAATTTTATTATGATATATGGCAACGTTGTGAGCAACATATGTTTTACAAATGTCATCCACAAACATATGACTGAAATATTTAAATTATTATAGACAACGTATAAATTTGGATGGAAAGTTATTTCGTAAATGGATGAAAGCCAGAAAAGGACCCCGAATTTCGCCGCAAGGGAGTCGGAGCAGCTATTGGAACTAGTGGAGAAATATAAAGCTGTCATTGAATGCAAGCGGACGGACACTTGCACGAACGCTAAAAAAGATGCCGYATGGAAGCGTATCGAATATGATTTCAATTCACAGTGTCCATCTGGCTGCCACCGCAGTGCAAAAATATTGAAGAAAAAGTATCTAAATCTAAAAAGAGAGGTAAAAAAGCGAGTTGCAGAGGATAATAGATCTTTTTATTTAACTGGATCATCAAAGAAATTGTTAACTGAGTTTGATGAAAAACCTTTGACTGTGTTGCATGAGAAGCAAGTTAGTGATGTAATTGCAATTCTCTAAAATAGAGTCCGTGATATTGGAGAAAGATACATTAGAAAGCATAGAGGGTATCGAAAATACGACCGAAGTGGAAATTATAAAGGAATAAATGGTAAAAAATGTTAAAGTAAAAAAATACCAAACTCATTACAAAGAAATCTATCTTTTAGAATCCGACAACGTTACATTAAACGTTGAATCAAACCAGCTTTGGAACAAATATGATGCCAGCAAGTTGAAAATACCAAAAAACTCAAAACTAGAATTTGAACAAAAATCAAAAAAATCTGCGAAAAATGTCCAAGCAAAGTTAGCAGATATAAAAACATAATGGACGGAAGAAAAATTTGAAGCGGAAATAAAAATAATATATGCGGAGCACGAACACAGAATGAAACTATTAGAAGAAAGTAACAACCTATCAACGAAGTTGATGAAAGAAAAACATGATTTGGAAATGAAAATTTTAGCAGTAGATTTGGAAAGAAAGAAAAAKGAGCTGGAAGGGTGAAATAAAAAATACATATATGTAAAATTCTAAACGTATTTATTAAACTACAATAAACTGAAGTAATTATCTATTAAACATTACTATTCTGGTAACATTATTTATTGTATGACTTTCAGCATTGCGATTATTGGGTATATTAATCATATTGTTTACAACATCTTCAATTTCATTTGAAAGTGGCGGAGCCATTATATCGCGATAATTGCTCAGATGTTGTGTAATACTGCTGTTGCAGCAATAATGCTTTGGGCTTTTTATAGATGCAAGCGCAAGCCCAGTCATAATACCGGAAATGTACGCTTCCAGACTCCATATGAGCGCTCGATACAATTCCGTGTTCTTATATGAGACTCGTTAAAAATATTTTCGGCACTCGTATTGACATGCATTAGTGGCGTAATCACGAAGTGGTTATCTTCATAACCACTGTCTGCAACTACTATTCCAGAACCAAATTCTCCGGATTCTATTCGACAATGAATTCGAGAGTTACGGATAATAGTAGCATCATGAGTGGATCCAGGSMACCGTGCAACATGCGGATGTTACTATCACATAACGTCTGGACGTTCATGGAAAATATACCTTTTCTATTACGAAATAACCCTGCATTTCCCCCCCCCCCCCCTGTATATAAAGTATATAAAAAGTTTTTGAGTGAAGTTTTTTGGGCTTTCTTTAACTGGAGAAATTATTTTTACATGAGTGCAATCAATTGCTGCGATCACTCGAGGAAATTTAGCTAATTTAAAAAAATCTCTCTGGGACTTTTTCAGGTCTCTTTCCGTTTTTAGCATATGTGGTACGAAACTACTATTATAACTCTTGATACCGTACTTTTAGATATTCCAAATAAATCTCCTACTGYCCTCAACATACTTCCCGTAGCATAAAACCTCAATGTAAGCAAAAGCATTTGTTCTGGTGATAATGCATGATTCCTAAAAGAAATGTATACATAATTGAGTCGTTTAAGGCAATTTAGATGTACCACTTGGTTTTGTGTTCAATTTGTAGTCGATTTCAGACGAGCACATTCCAGGCTGTGTTTTTGMTAATCCGAAATCTGTCGCCGAAATCTTTATCGTCATACAGCTTGAAGAATTTTGGCCGGGACCTGATTTCTTTTGTTCGTCGCATTATTATAACATTCCAGAGGACATCGTATTCTGGGTCACTGTCAAAATCGCAATCCCAATCCGATTCCATATTTTTTTCACAAAATATAATTTGTTATATCTTACTATTCTTTTTTTCACAAATAACTGAAAATTCAAAACACAAATCAGCTGTTATTTCAGCAGTGCTTAAGTCTCCCCTTTTCAGTACTTAAGCATTACATAAGTAAGAACTGTAAAACACTATTTTCTTGTTTTATCTTAAGTACAACATAAGTATGGACTGTGAAACCGGGCATAAAAGGTCTTCGACCTCTAAGGTCATTCAATACCTAGTTATTGCTACAATCCGCACTATAAACTGCAGGCCCATATACTCTAAATTATATATTATCCTGTTTACAATTGATCTATCGGAACAAGGCCGAGATAAAACATCATTCGCAGTGTAGATGACGTAATAATCGTTTCTAAAAACGAAATTGACCATGTGCAACATATTGATACGGTCTTAAAGTGCTTGTCCGATACAAACATGAGAGTAGCATGAGAGAAAACTAAGTTCTTTAAAGAGAGCATTGAATTCTTGGGTTTTCTAGTGACCCAAAACGGGACTAAAGCTGATCCTGAAAAGGTCAGGGCGATAGAAGAGTGTGCTGAGCCGAAAAATCTGTTGAGCCTGTTGAGCGTGCGTCGTTTCTTGGTTTAGGTAGTTATTACAGGGGTTTTATTAAGGACTTCGCAGCAATAGCAAGGCCCTTAACCAACATTCTCAAAGGAGAAAATGGTTCGGTGAGCAAGCACATGTCCAAACGGGTCTCGATTGAGTTTAACAAAACTCAACGTAATACTTTCGAAAGATTGAGAATTATCCTGGCATCCGGAGATGTCATACCTATGTGTTCACGCACGCTAAAACAAGGGGGACACACTACGCCACGAATGAGCGACAATCATTAGCTATTGTCTGGTCTGTAGGTAAATTGCAAATTACCTCTATGGAGCAAGCGATATAAATATTTTCACTGATTACCAGTTCCTTACCTTTGCCGTCTCAGATAGAAACACGCATTCAAAAATCAACGGTGTAAGGTAATTATTGATGAACACAGGCGAGGAAAATTACGTGGTGGATGCCCTGTCACGGCAAAATTTTAACTCCGAGATACGATCAAACGCTGCAACGACAGAACTCCTTTAAACTGTTTCAAAAATCAAAATAAAATTCCCATTGAAATGAGTTATCCTACCCTCTGCGATCTACCAATACTACTCAGTATTCAACATGATTTGGTGCTAAATTTCCCTGAAACCAAATTCCTGCACTGCAAAAATATYGTTGTCGACATTACAGATAAAAACGAACAAATGGAAATTATCACCACCGAACATAACCACGCGGCAAATGAGAAATATCATTAAAGCAACCGTACACTTCAGTGTCCAAATTATTTCTAAACTTTTATTGAATAAAACTAAAATTTCTTAGTCTAATTTTTCGTTTACAAAATTTTTTTAGTTGGCATATAATAATGTATAGCATTATTGCAATTTATCGTAACATGACCACCGTAGGAAAGAGATTTGCAAAAATATGAAATTTAGTAAGTATTGTGTTACTTGTAGTAAATATGCTTTAGTTGAATTTATGCAGACCAGTCAATGTGGAAGTTGGGTGACGGCGACGTCGGCAGCGATTTGTCTTGCAACGACGGCGACGTAACTCCTCCCTTTGATGCAGCACTCTCCTGAGTGATCATGTCGGTTTTTTTAACATTGTTATTTTTGCTATTTAATTTCTTTAATGCAATTATTGATACAATGGTTTATTGGAAGAGAGATAGAATATTTTGGTATTTTAATGGCAATATTATATTCCCATTGCTATCATTAAGAGTTCCCAATTTAATATTTTGCAGTTTATTGAAATCTATTCCGAACTTAGTTATTTATGTGTTCGATATTATGTTCGATATTATGTTGTATAATTGTAAAGTCATTGTATTGAATATGTCTTTGTATTTCATTGTTAACTTTATTTATACTATTTAATTTCGAATTTATCATGTTACGGTCGGTTTCTTTAATAGACTTGAGTTTAGAGAAAGTTTTATTAAAGTGTAAAGATGCTTATCTGACTATTAAGATTTTTAATTGCTTTATGGTTATTTGTATCTATTGAATTCAGATGTGCTTCTATTTCTTGCCTATCATTATCATTCATGGTGCCGAATAACCATTTTTGAGCGGTTCCAAAAATATTAATTAGGCCTCTTCGCTGTCTATGCGGTATTAAAGTTAAATCTTTACTTTTTATATTGTTAAGTTGCGTTTTGCTGTAGACCAGCATGTTCTATATTTTTATGAATTGTGTCGATTATACCTAATATTTCCTCTATATTTATTATATGTACTACAGTGTCGTAGGTTTCTGCAAGTTGGACGTCTTCAATCTAAGATTAGTTTAAATATTTTCTATTGTGAGATGAGGTTTGCTTAGTGTCAATGCCAGTAGTATCATCAAAGAGGTTAGGATCCTCAGAAAATCACCTGAATTTTTTTGTTTTTTTTTAATATTGGAAGAGTGTTTGTTTTATAAATTTAGTTTGCGATATCTTAGTTCATATTTATGCCTAAGAGCCTTATAGTTCTTCACATACCCTTCCTGTCCCGTATTTTGAAAACATTCGCGCTGTTCGTTCAAGTTTTCAATTGTACGCTTTTTATTATCCTCTAAAGTTTTGTATATTTTGGCTTTATCTGTTCTACCTTCAATTACATCTCTAGGTTTCCTTTTATCGTAGAGTGGACTGAGTTGTTATACCACTCTATATTTTTTATTTATTTATTTATTTAAAAGAGAAATAATTATAAATAATCGTTCCACTTATAGATATAAAGCTCTGGCTGCCAGGGCCTTCAGCTTATATTATAAAATCTTAGTCTATTATATTCACATTTGAGATCGATTTATATAACGTAAATTTAGATAAATTATAATGATAAATTTCAAAGCAAAAGTAAATGGGTGCATGTATGTAACTAAACTAAATATTTAATATGCAAAGCGAAATATATTTAGCTATGATTTCTATGTTACTGTCATCAGTCCGTTCTAGATATTTTTTTTTATTTTTATTTTATAAAAGCTTACATAAATATATATATCTAGATATAAAGAAGGTTTTTTGTTAGAAACACATTAGCTCTGATTCGTTGAAGTGCCGGGCAGGTATCGAGGAGGTGTATAACTTTTGATCCGCAGAACACGCAATTTGGTTTATTTACGCCATTTAAGATGTGAGCATGTGTAGCAGTTGTGTGTCCTATTCGAAGTCTTATAAATGTCCTTATATTTTTACAAGTTGCTTTTCCTGGGTATAAAGGCTTTGTTCCCGCAGGATTAAATTTTTTGTAGTGGTGATCGTGATTACTCCATTCTCTTACTTGGATTTCATTTAGGTATGTTTCAACAAGTCTGCGTATATCTTTATCGGTGAAATAGTCAAAGAAGTGAGTGGTTGTTTGAAAGCTTCTTTAGCTTTTTTATCGGCAATTTCGTTGCCATGAATTCTGATATGGCTAGGCACCCACAATATTTTTATACAGTTATTGCTTTGCAATAGTATGCTACGAATAGTGGATATTAAAGGTTCATTATTGGTATTAAATATAGCTTCAATTGCTGATCTACTGTCGGTACATATAATGCATTTATTTCCCATTCGAGAAGCAAATTGTACATATTGCGGCTCCTTCGACAGTAAATACCGAGCAGTAGGATGGCAAGGAACCGACCATAACAGTACCACCTAGCTGGTTTGTCACAGCAAACGTTGTGCTGGTGTCTGACTTGGATCCGTCCGTATAATACAAGTTCCAATCATCATATAAGGACTCTAATACCGCATTAAACTTTTGTTTGTACTCATTACTGCTGGTAGAATATTTTGGGYACTTAAGTAGGGTATTGATCTTGGAAGCGCACTTGGAGGATACTCGGAAGTTTTAAGAAATGATGAAGTGGTTATGATGTTCAGCTGTTGAACTAGACTTAAGCAACGCATAATAGTAAACGGCTTACGACTAGTCTTAGGATTTCGTATAGAACAATTGATTTGCGAAAAAATTAATTCATTTCTGCAGTGAAGTAGCCTCGGTATTAGCATCATTGTGTTACGCATGGTCCGGTAGTTTATATGTGGTAATCCAGCTTAGATAGAATTGCCTTCATTGGTGACGTTGGGAAGGCGCGAATGCTTCTTCTGACTGCTGCGTGGTAGGGTGCGTTCAAGAGCTTAATATTTGTATTAGCGCAATGTCCGTAAATACAAAGTCCGAAGTCAATTTTAGATAATATTAAAGCTTTTGTTATATTGA
>NW_017537054.1:166914-178219 GCF_001853355.1 Bactrocera latifrons
TGAATATGTCGGACATGTTTATATCTTCTTCGCTAATAAAATTTTTATGTTTTCCATTTATAAATTGTGACTCCTGATTTTTTGAATGAGTAAGGATTATCTGTGTTGAGAATCTGTTGACTGCAGTTTCCAAGATACCAAAATGGTCATGCAATTCCTCTTCTTGAGAGTGAATTGTTGCCATGGTAATYATATTCTCATTTTCCTGTAGGATATTAATTTCGTCTGCCTATGCATTTATTCTGCTCATAAAGTCAGCGGCAGTGTTGYCCTTTCCTTTGRCATAACTTATTTAATGTCGTATTCTCCTAACTTGAGGAGCCACCTCTGTAATCTAGGRTTTATATMTTTTGCTTTATTTTTTCAATATAGCCACTTAAGCGGTTAATGGTCTGTCATGAGGTCGAATCGTCTCCCGTAGATATACGGCTTAAAATAGTTGACCGCCCAGACTATGGCTAGCAGCTCTTTTTCCGTCGCTGAATATTTTCTTTCGTGGTCGTTTAGTGATCTGCTTGCATATCTTATGGGGTGTCCTTCTCGCGTTAAAACAGCTCCAATTGCAAAATCACTTGCATCTGTTATTGCTGCGAATTTGACCTTTAAATCCGGATACTTGAGTATCGGTGGGTTAGTCAAAAGTGYTTTCAATTTCTCGAACGAATTTGTATATTCTAGGTCACGAATGTTAATTTTAACTCCTTTTTTCAAATACTTTGTTCAGCCTTGAGCCACTTTGGCGTAATCCTTTATAAATTTTCTGTAATAGCCGGTCATGCCCAAAAACGATTTTATTTGTTTAACCGTTTGCGTTTACTTTGTTCATATTTGGTTTAATTCCCTCTGTGGTTGGTATATGACCTAAATATTCTGTTGACTTTGCGAAGAATTTCCACTTATCTATCTGAAGTTTTAAATTGTATTCTGCTATTTGTTACAAATTTTTTGGATACTTTCTGTGTGCTCATCGATATTTGTACTAAATATCAATATGTCATYTAAATAGACTACACAGATATTATTTATATATTTCTTAAGTACTSAATTTATTAGGCGTTGGAAAGTGGCCAGGACGTTTTTGAGCCCGAATGGCATTCTGATGAATTCATAGTGTCCCAGAGGAGTTGAGAGTGCTGTTTTCTTTCYATCGCTTTCTTTAATTACAACMTAGTGGAATCCTTTCGGAAGGTCCAGGGTTGTGAATTATTGGGCCCTTCCTAGTTTCTCTAAAATACTATCTATATTTRGTATCCGGAAATTTGTCATTAACGGTAATTTCATTAACACTCCTGTAATCCACAACTAGTCTCCATTTTCTTTTGCCAGAATTGTCTATTTTCTTCGGTGCTATCCAAAGGGATGAGTTATATGGTTAATTACTTTCCTGTATTATTCCCTGTTCTAGCATATCTTTAATTTGTTTCTGTATTTCCTTCTCATTTATTTGGGGATAGCGATATATTTTTGCGTCTRTCCGTTGTTGTAATTAATTCGTGTTTAATTTCATGTGTATGCATTAGCATCTATCCTTCCGTAAAGAATAATTTGTTATTTTTTTCACTAACACTTTTAGTTTATTTACWTCCCCGTCATTCATATTTTGAAGAGGCATTTGTTTATAAAATGTGTTTTTACTTTTTTAATTTCTATAAATTTTCTCCTAAGTTAATGATTGCTTCCATTGATTTCAGGATATTTTGTTCTATTATGGCATCGACATTTCTATCATGAAAACGTGTAACCTTCCAACCAATATAACTGTTTTCATTGAATTCCTTCGGTAGTGGTGTTATTTGTTCATGTGTTATAGCAGTTTGTTTTTTTTTTTGGACAGTTTATTAAAGAAAAGTGGTTTATTTGAGTTGCTACGTTTGTAATGAGAGAAAATGTTTTTGCCAATCAACGAGGTAGTAGATCCGGTATCTATTAGGCATTTTATTTTGTTGTAGATAATGGCCAGTTCGACTATCCGTAAATCTGATTGTGACCCTGCAATGGAAAATTTGATTCATGGATATTATGAACTTCCAAAGGTTGTACTTAATTGTTACTGTAGCGTCCCGGCTGGTTTTGTCCTGAGCTTCTGTTTTTCCTAACAACTTTTGCAACTTTTTGTTTTGAGATCAGGTTGCATCTTCAACCCCAACTCCGGCTTTGAAACTTCTTAAATTCGTCTAAAATCGTCAAATTGTCTACCTAGCGCCTGAAATACGCATCTCATGGCAAACTGTATAAAACAAAAGTTATTTGTCACGTCATTTGCTACCGAATGATATGGCTCGATGAAAGAGTTGGCTGTATGTTTCGCGAACTCTGAAGTTTTTAATACGTTCTGCTTTGATGTTCTTGCCGAATCGCTCAAAGTCTGAATTATCCGGAGTGCTTCCCCTTGTATTTTGGTTTTGATATGCCTCCCCAGAATATAATGTTGTATTGCTGGGTTCTCGTTGAAGAGAGACTTGATCCTTCCAGTCGACCTCCCGTAGGAATGATGTTAWGTCATTCTCCCCATTCCCAAAGTATGGGCCTCGCTGCGTCTTTGATTAGCTCCGTGACCGGGAGTTGTTSTTGTCCTTGGTTGTTCATTCTATTCGAATATTTTAGATAGATTTGTTAAAAAGCTTTTTTTTTATTTTTCTCACTTTCGTAATGCTTTAAATTGGTTTGTTAACGAGTTTGCTTTTATTTAATTTTTTTTTCACTTAATATTMTTTAGAATATTTTTCGATAAGCGTTAGAACTGTGATTCTGTGCAATGCTTTGGAGTTGTACCCCGTAGAGCATTATTGCTACAGACGCTGGTATCTCACACAATAATGGATGTAAAACCACCAATTATGCAGCTGTTGAATTTTTTCCCACAGACTAAGACAATTTACTGCGATAACGAAGATTCTTTTAATTCAGAAACCATCAGGGCCCTATGGAAAAACGGGCAAAACWTCGACATTGTGAACACACCACCACTACATATTTGCTTAAACTTCACATTGACTTTCATAGTACAATTGCCGATTTGATACTAAGAGCAACAAACACCCAAAAAAATAAAATTGCAAAAGCCCAGCAYGATAATATTGAAAGATCCAACCCGAATAGACAAACCAGGCTATTTCAGGTATGCGAAAAAGTTTTCGTAAAAAATAACAGAAGATTAGGAAATAAGTTAAGACGCGTTTGCACTGAAGAAACAATTGAAGCAGACCTTGGAACTTATTATAGGAAGGGTGGTACATAAAGACAACCTTAAATAGTTGTTGCTTTCAAGTAAAAATTTTCAATTCTAAAATAGTATTTTCATAGTATAATCGCACAACGATTTTGAATCTTAATTTATTTTACTTTTACATGATTGGACTTGCAATCTTCAACTACATCATTYAAATTGGATTCGGACCATCTTACTTTTTCAAAACACAGGCATCAGCCATGCTTGCTATTGCCTTGAGTACTGAGCCCAAGAAGTCTAAGCTTCTTGCCATTCTGTGGTGCGCCTTTAGTACAATTTTAGAAAATTATTAATTAATTTTTTTGTATTTGAAATTAGAAAATTATTAATTAATTTTAGAAAATTATTGACATGTTCGAGCTATCTCTTTGTCACCTCTAAGTGTTGTCATAACTACTTTGTACACATCGCCCCATGGATTGTCCTCGGCGTTTTCGCAGAGCTCTTTGAAACAGCAAAGTATACACGGTGATTCCTTTTAAAACTTTTATGTATGTTGGCGTATTCTGGCGATCTCCGTCTTCTCTGACAGACTCGCCTGCCTTTGTGTTTGTTTTTTTCTGCACATGCATCACCTGCCGTCTCACAAATATCTCCGCCTGTTGTTCCGTATCTTCTACACATGCCTGATTGTTATCCAGCATTAGTCAGRAAAGATCTTCGTCAAGAGTCTCGGCGCCTTACTGACGTGTCTGTTTTTTCCACTCCTGGATTTTTTGATGTCCATTGTAATGGCCAGGTGGTCACTGTACGTATAAGGATCAGACATTTCCCAGCTTGCTGCTCAAACTATCGGGCTGCTGATAAAAGTAATGTCAATCACGGAGCCACGGCCATTTTGGCTGGATAACTATCATTTAGTGAATTTTTTATAAGCTTTTTTATAAGTCTTCTTTAGCCTTGCTCTTGCAAGCACCACAAGACGGATTCTTGTCGCACGTCTGTGCGAAATGTCCCTTTTCGTCACATCTTAGACAGCACTTGTCCCTGTCATCCGAATTGCTGCATGTTGCTGCTAGATGACCATATTCCAGACACCTGAAACACCTCTTTAGATTAGACTTCTCTCTTAGCCGACTACCAGGCCTATTCTAATTTTTCGCTCATCTAGCAGTACCGCTACCTATGTGTCCGCATATACCGCCCTAATGCTCTTTATCTCACTCATGGCAAAAGTATTTAGTTTCGTATGGCTTCTGAAACGTCCTTTTCGGTGGTTCTACTGTGACTTCGTGTGTAAACACGTCGATTTGTGCCTGGGCTCCTAGAAATTTACTTATTTCGCACTTTATTTTGCTCGTACTTTCCATTTGGGTTTCCTTTAGTTTCAGCAATATTTCACTTTCGGCTGTCTTCCTAATACGAGATACATCTTCCCCGAACTTCTGCAGTTTTTCTTGTTTTCTGACTTTCATCAGGATGTCTCCATAGGACATATCTCCAGAGCGCGCTATAACCATGGCATGGCCTTGTGGATTGCGCTTTAAGCTTACCCAGTCTTCATCTTTTTTAGCTTCATCTCTGCATTTATCAGTGCTATTCCTGATGTCTTTTTCTTTCGTTCCGTTTGCCGGTTTTTCGGTGCTTCTATATGCATCATCTTATTCCTTTAATTCGCCTGATTTTCCTCGCGTGGCCTCTTTCGTGTTACTTCCGTGGTTATGGCCCTGAGTACATTCCGTCTTGCATCCATCATTCCTGTGTGTTTCTCAATTCTTTTAAATATAGCTTGGCTAAAGAACTGAGAACGTCCCTCATATTGTTGTTTATAGACCGCTGCAGGGGACGCATTGCTTCAGTCAGTCTTTTTAAAGCACTTCCTAGATCCAAAATATAGTAGTGATGTGCTACTTTGACTTGAAGTGTTCTCTCTTCTAAAACCGGTGGTGATGACGATTAGATGGGCGATCGAGCTATCCTTGGTACACACTTGAAGGATATTCTACCACATTTGGGGTCCTCACAGTCAGATCTGCTTCTGATCTAGAGTTTTCCGCATGACTAATCCTCTCGCGAGAGTTTCAACGATCTTTGTTAGCTTTTATACCGCAACCCCCACTCCCGCCGCTTCTCGACCCTCTTGGTCGCTTAAATCTTAGCGACGGTGACTATTTCCGCTGAAAATTTAAAGTCCCCCCGGGTGTTATGGAATATGATGTGGAATATGTGTTGTAAAATGGTGAATGCGATGTGTCAGTGTTGTGCGTGGAGGCTCATTTGGGCAATCTACATATGTATATGATCAGAGTGACGAGAAAAGTTGAAATCCAAATCGCCATTAATTGAAGACCTATAAAGTACTATAACTAAGCACCTAATTAAGATATACAACTCGTATTTGGCACAAGGATGGCGGTAGGAAGAGTGGGAAAAAAATTTACAAAAAGTAGGTGCGGCTCCGTCCCCTAGTAAGTTTAATGCACATATCTCCTAAACCACTAAAGCTACAACAACCAATTTCTCTCATCACGAATGTTATAGGAACTAACTATGGAAATCTRATGTAAAACACGATCACTCCTCATATAACGGTACTGTTCTAAACTACTAAAAGCGCAGAAATACAAAAACTTGTCGCCGGGATGGTAAGACAAGGCCTAATAGGGAGCGCGGTCAAATTGAACGATGGACGTGGCACCACCTACTTTTTAGTGAAAGCTCATATAATAGAACCCGACTGACCGATTTCGACAAAATTTGGTATGTGCTATTTTTTTATATTTAAATGTCACGTTGTAAAAACAGGCCAAATCGGATAATAACCACGCTTATTTCCCATATAAAACAATTTTAATTCCACTTGACTTTTTTTACTTTCCAGTACACAAATCAAGAAGCAAAAGAAAATACATAAAAAATAATAAAAATATACACGTATATCTTCTTCTTCTTGTTTAGTCATTCGTTTCTGCTTTTCGCAAGGTGGTGTCAATTGGAGATTCGAAGCGAAGCCAGGTCCTTTTCCGCCTGGTCTTTTCACTGGAGTGGAAGTCTTCCCCTTTCTCTGCTTCCCCCGGCCGGTACTGCGCCGCAGCTCCGTTGCGAGGTAGGCATTCTGTTATCTCCCTACTGCCATACAGCACTCCTCAGCTATTCTTTGGCATTTTCCGAAAATCGAAAACTTCGATGTAAAAGGCTTGAAATAAGGTTCCACAGTTCCTTTATACTGAGATGTTGACGAGTGCTCCTAGAGAACAGGAGTGCCAGTTAGTGGAAAATCGTTGGGCTTTATGTTTTGATTGCAGCTTCTCGACGTCGAACCTTCTTTGTGTTTGTTGACATACGTTTTTTGCTGCATAGAGGTGGGTGCGAATCTTGGCTGCAACAAAATAGTAGTCCAAGTACATGTTACTATCTCGGAGCGTACGCACGTCTAGAACACTAAAGACGTGTCTTCCGTCTATCACAACATGATCATTCTGGTTGGTGGCCTTACGATCCGAAGACAGCCAAATAGCTTCATATATTTTCTTATGTTGAAATCTAGTACTACAGATAACAATATTTCGGGGACGGCAGGGGTAGGTCTTATAGGTGTGATCCAAATGCTCATAGAAGGCATCTTTTGTCGCATCGTCCTTCTCTTCCGTCGAGGCGTGGGCACAAATGCGCGATATGTTGAAGAACCACCTTGATGCGRATTGTGGCTGGACGTTCATCCTCCGGGGTAAATGATAGTACTCGGCAACGAAGTCTTTCTCCCACCACATATCCCACACCAAACTTGCGCTCCTTTATATGGCGTGGACGGTGGTGTTGTCAGCCTTTATTTTTACAGGGACATCAACCAACTGGGCAGCGGCACCTTCCCAATTAAGGGGCGGGATATTCCAGGTGCATGCCCTCAAATCGTAATCCTTTTTTCGTTTGCCATGGTCGTCATCAATTTCTTTTCATTACCGTCGTTTTTTACGTGGCGGATCCCAAACCCAGTGCATAACACTGTGGCCTTCAATCGGATGTTCTTTCACCAGATGATACTTAATCTAGAACCAGACGTCGTGAGCTGCTTGTGTTATATGAAAAGAATCATTTCTAGTCACTCCCTAGGGAATGGCAGTCGTAGAACTGTTCTTACTGGCGAGAACTGACATGATTCCATCCTCCACACATACAGTAAATACACAAACTTATTAAAAATAACACACACAAAATCGCGGGCTAGGTGGAATAACATGAATGACAAAGAGGGGGCAATAGGTGGCTGGTGGTGGTTGAAATCAAAAGCATATACTTAGAAAACATTAGCTAACATAAACAAACTTGACTCATTTGAGTATAAAAAAACATACCACTCAAAAGGTCACTTATAAAACACTAGTTTTAAATCAATAAAACAGCATTGTTTAAATGAGTTAAGCCTCCACCCCTCTACCGGTAAACTCGGTGCGGAACTCACCACACCTGTACCAATAAACAAAAAGGATGGACAGCAGGATAGGATAGCCGCCTCAACATATGTACGTTCCGATTATTCACCGATCCTGAGTGCTACGTTAATTCGAGAAACCGTCAAATACGCCGAGTACGTCAGGTTAGCGATCCATCACTAACCACCGGGCTATTTTTGCAAAAAAAAAAAAACAAAACAACATTATTTTACGGTTCTGCAACTGGACACCGTCCCTTCGACTTTATATTTCTAATCTAGGGCATATATTTATATTCGGCATTTTTATTATTATATTTGTTACCTGCTAAATKAAAAAGGGATTTAAACATAAATTGTACTTTTAGTCTTTTATTAACAAAGTGGTAGTGAGTGAATAATTTTAGATCAACTACCTTAATCATGGTTCTTCGAGCCTCAAAGATAGGCACTATAAACTAACATCCACATAAAATATGGAAGAACATCGAAAAGAGTGAAATCAAGTACAAGAAACAAAAACCAGACCAGTGCAATGTCACAACAAAAAAGAAAATACGTATATGTATACATATAGTGCAGGAAATATGGTAGAAATTCCTAATTAAACAAAAGAAACATTAACACATATTTAAAGTGCAAACAAAACAACAACAACAACAACAAAAACAAAAATTAGTGGAAATAAACTACAAACAAACACAATTGGGGCGCAAATTTAAAAGCAAACAAAAAAGCAATAAATAAACCCTAGAAACTTCAAACAAAATAAAAAATCGGGCGCGAAATCTAAAAACGCCTAAACATTAAAACAACAGAGCACACAAAAAACAGCTAAACGGGCGCGAACAATTAAAACAAATAATACACAAAACAACAAAAATCACAAGGAATGTTCGTACGCAGCAGTAAGCAACAGGAGTGGAGGAAGAAATTAGAGCAAAACGGTCTGGCACTTCAACACATACACATATACCCAAACATTTCTTAAACATAATTAAAATATTTATCGAATGCCTATAAGTTAAACTTACCGGCAATGCCCTTTATGTTTAACAAAACAATAAGCAGGATTGCAACCTAAATAAGCAAAGGCATAAACAAAAAANTCAACACATACACATATACCCAAACATTTCTTAAACATAATTAAAATATTTATCGAATGCCTATAAGTTAAACTTACCGGCAATGCCCTTTATGTAAAAAAAAAAAAAAAAAAAAAAAAAAAAAAAAAAAAAAAAAAAAAAAAAAAAAAAAAAAAAAAAAAAAAAAAAAAAAAAAAAAAAGATGAGAGAAAAACATACATACAGACATATATATATGCAAAATTTTGTACTTTTATATATATATCAAATATATTAACAAAGTGCATACGGTAGCATCTGCGGATGAACAATCCGTTTCGCGTTTTCCTTCTATTGCAAAAATATGATTACATAAATGCATATAATCTGCCACTCTCGATATMCCCTACGTTGGATAATATTAAACTATTAAATTTTAAGTACTACAAATTTAATAAAAAAGTAAAGTCAAAATTAGCGCATACATACAAAAGCTCGGGTAGACAACAATAAGTAATGTGAAAAATATATATTCAAACTTACGCACATATATAAACTATACTAGCCGTTACCCTGTGCGCTTCGCTACACCTAAATCGATTAAAACTCTTAATGGCTTTTACATTGTGTTTTATTTATTGTTGTAAAACTGTTACTTATTTATAAAACATTTATAAAACATATTAGAATACAACATTTTTTGTTTTTCCAACTGGCGCGTAAATTAATAAGCACCTTGGTGCACACTTGAAACGTTTGCCCTTGGGCTTTGTTGATGGTCATCGCAAAGGTAAGACGTACTGGGAACTGCAAGCGCTTAAATTCAAACGGCATGTCCGTTGGAATCATGGCAATGTGTGGTAAGAGTACAACTTCACCTGCTGCCTTGCCATTTAGTATTGTTTCTTCAATAAAATTTCGCCACAATTTTTCGATTGAAAGTCTTGTGCCATTACACAAATTCGKAGGCTTCAGATTTCGTAGAAGTATAATGGGTGAACCGACTTTCAGGTCCAAACGATGCGGTGGCAGATCGGGGGGATCCAAAGAATTCAAGAATTCAGTTGGATAATTGACTACTTCATCTTGATTCAAAACGCTATCAATCGATCTATATGTTGTAGCTTCCCCTGGTAGCTTTTCTTGAATGGCAAAATTGATTTCGTTGACGTGTACATTTTTCGGTGACAATATTGCGCGTTCACTTAAATAATCGTGGCGTTGATAGTGTTGAACAATATTCGGAAATACACTTTCAATCAATTCTACTTTCGATTGTTAAAGTGTACAAAAGTTGTTCGGCAATGTGATCAAACCGGTATCAGCGATAGGTATTTTGCCTTCGCCAATGTCCAACAACTGCTTCGAAAACGCCGCTGCGGATCGATCATTTTGCAATTGGACTCGCATGTTGATTTTAAGAGTCAGCCTTCGAACATGTCTCGTATAATCCTATCATAAGCATTTTTCGAATTCAGCTCTAATCTGTGCACGCCTCTCTACCTCGGGCATTCACTTGAGCGTGTTGCTCTTCGCTTTGATTTCTTCTTGATATTGACATTCGACGTGAATCACTCGTATGCCTGCCAACCGTATTACGTTGGCGTAGTCGAGGYATAAAAATGGAATTAAATCTGGAAAAAACACAAAATGTTGAAATACTTTTTTTTTTACACACACCGTTTTCAAGCGACAATCGAACAGCATGGCATCACATACGAAACAACAACAATACTCACTTGCTTTGTGTTGTACGCAGAATGCTAATCACGTTAAAACCTGAGAAAAATACACACAATGTTGAAACATTGAAGAACGAATGACAGGCAAAACCGATCAACATGCGATGTAAATTTTTATTAATTGTAAACATCCGCCAGTTGTTTCTGTTTATTAGTAAAAGGCATTTGACAGAACTGCCAATCTTGCGGCAAAATATTATTTCAAGAGCATTTGTATAGGCGGGATGTATCATTTTTTTTCTTTTGGCAGCAAAAAGTGCAATGATACACACATTAAATTTCTTATATGCACCCTCCAAACAGACCCCAATCACCCCTGAAAATTTCATTGAAATCGGGCAAGCCGTCTAGGAGGAGTATGCGAACAGGAAGTTTTGCCACTTAATTTTATACATATAGATGTCCATATATTAAAACATACATATACATCAGTGGCGCTCATTTAATAACAACGCAATTTTCCTCTTTCAAATTAATTCAAAATAAGCAAAGAAACACGCCTTCTGACCAAGATCTTACCGATCTTCTACGCATTAAGGAGTATAAAGGGGAAATCAATATTGATGATGTATTATCGAAACGAGCCATTTAGTCAACGACTTTAAACATTTTCAAGTATTACACAAAAATAATTCAATAAACATTTCTGATACTTTTCCAAATTTGGCAATAATTTTTTTTTCTGAATGTAAATAAAACAAGTAAGGAAGGGCTAAGTTCGGGAATCACTGAACATTTTATGTTCTCGCATGATAAAGTGATAATCGAGATTTCAGGCGTGGTTGTGAACCGATTTCACCCATATTGGGTACATGTCATCAGGGTGTTCATAAAATATTACGCACCGAATTTGATTGAAATCGGTCGAGTACTTCCTGAGATATGGTTTTTGGTCCAT
>NW_017537054.1:180777-183340 GCF_001853355.1 Bactrocera latifrons
TGGCGTCGCCCACTTATGGACCAAAACCCATATCTCAGGAACTACTCAACCGATTTCAATGAAATTCGGTATATAATATTTTCTTAATACCCTGATGACATGTACCAATATATGGGTGAAATCGGTTCACAACCACGCCTGAAATCTCGATTATCACTTTATCATGCGAGAGTATAAAATGTTCGGTGACACCAGAACTTAGCCCTTCCTTACTTGTTTGGTTTGAGTGTGATATAATAAACTAATGATAGTGTTACTGCAACAAGAATTGCTAAGAAGCTTGAGCTAATTTAAATAATGTTTTTTGATGTTATTCGTTCTAGTTCATTTACATTATTTAAATGCAGTTTATGTAAATAGTTTAAGTCTAATTTAATTTCATTTTCCGTTAGGTTATTCTGAAGTATTGCGGGTAAGATTTGSTAGAAACTTGTTTTCCAGTTTGTATAACTAACATTATTCAAAGTTATAGTTTCGTTAAAGAASTTTATGAGAAAAGTACCATTTAGTTTAAAAGATGTATTATTATAAGTAATATTTCCAATAAAATTTGAAAGAAACATTGTTCCTTCACTAATTAGTTCGATTGTAGCTTGGTTTACATATTGGTAACGAGAAGCGCTTTTTCTTTTGTGAAATGCAATGAGTTTTGTTCAGTTTTTTAAGTTGGTCTCTCTTACATATAGTAGTATCATCTACTTCAATACAATTTCCAAGTATGCCATATTTGTCGTTTTGGGATATGAAAAGATTGGTGAATTCTAAGTATACTCGTTTAACATGTTTTACAGTGGGACGTATGATAATGTTATTGTAAAGGGTATCTTCGGTTTTTGAAAGTGAAATTACATACAAAAGAAGAGAGTCTTTAATAATCATAGAAGGTTTTGYATATTTGATTGCTTGCAGTTCGTTTTTAAAAGGTAATGTCTCAGTTTGAGAGAGAATATTTGCGATATCTTCTTTACTTAGAATTTGAGAATGAACGATTAATGGTTTTGCTAATTGGGTTGCAATTATACTTTTTGCAATTTCCTCTTTTACGATACCTAACCTATTATATAATGCTTTTTATTCTTACTTATTTCATCCACAATCATGTTATAACCATCTAATATTTTATTATTTGTCTTGATAAGGTATTGGTTTGTGGTGTCAGTTCGTGTGTTGTGGAAAGTACTTGGTCCCAGTCAGAGGCATCGGGATTTCCTGCTAACCATTTCCAAGCAGCTCCTATCCAATTGATTGATCTGTTTTGAATGGTTGCGTTTTTTATTCGCAGTTGGCTTAGTAAGCTATCTATCTCGGAAAGTTGATGTTTTAATTGTAGAAATAAAATATTTGTTTTACTAATTTCGTGGTATATAGTAAGTCTGACTTCGTTGGTAATTTTTTTGTAGTCGTCTAAGTCGATAGAGTGGATAATTTTATACGTCCCTGGTTTGTAAATTAGTTTATAATTATATTCTTCTATCCTTGCTTTCCAACTTTTTAGTTTGGCATTGTTATTACTGTTGCTTAATGCAAACGTCAGGGGCTGGTGATCAGTAAGAATTTTTATTTCTTTGGCTCCAAACAGGTAAGTCCTTAATTTGTCGAGGGACCATACCGTGGMGAGCATTTCTTTCTCTATTGTCGAGTAATTCTCTTCGGTTTTATTGAGTGATCTAGAGATGTAAGTTATGGGTCTGTCTTGACCGCTTATCCCTTGTGAAAGGACTGCTCCGATTGCAGTATTGGAAGCATCTGTCGTCRGAATAAAGGGTTTGTTGAAGTCTGGGAATACCAGAATTTCAGAAGATGTAAACAAATATTGGGGAATGTTCGCTTTAGTATCCCTTTTTGAGGAGCTTTTGCGCAAAGGTGGACGGGGCTGGGGGCGTGCTACCCCCCTCATTTGAAAGGTAATGAATGGAGCTTTTGAATAATAGCACCCTTCCCAACTAGGACCACGGGGGGCTCTAGGGCAGCCTCCTGAATATGATGTAAAATCGTAGTTTTTCCATACAATTTTCACTATTATAAAATTTATGTATTTTTACGCATAGAGTGACTCTATGTTTATTATTTTTATTATTTCAATGAATTAAAGTGGAAATCCATTTTATTTAAATAATAAAAACACTGAAAATTAAAAATTGTATATGTCTCGGTAATAATGCATACAAGTAGTTGAAATACCAAGATAAACCAATCAACCATTTATACAAGACCCCCTAAATAATAAAATTGGGAATATCATCATCTTTGAAAAAAATTAGATATTCTTTAATATAATACTGTTTTCAAAGAAAATTTCAAAGATCCCTGAAAAGCCCCGCAGCGAAACGATATATTTTCAGCATAATATAATACATTGAAATAAGCGCCGCAGGCGAAAATTTGGAATGGAATATGGACCAAAAACCATATCTCAGGAACTACCCAACCGATTTCAATAAAATTCGATACGTCATATTTTCTTAACACCCTGATGACGCGTACGACATCTGGGTTAAATGGGTTCACAACCACGCCTTCTTCCAATATAACGCTATTTTGAATTCCATCTGATGCCTTCTCT
>NW_017537054.1:184470-187332 GCF_001853355.1 Bactrocera latifrons
AACGTAAGCAATAATTAGCAAAATAGCAAACCTCAGTTTGGTCGAGAAATGGCCTACATTGTGGCGCCACGGCTTACGCTCTGGTTTAGTGCCGATGAAATATGCTGTTGTTGTAAATTTTGGAAATCAACTTTATTGAGCAACAATGATATTGTTTATTTGCAGAATATTGCTGAATTGAATTTCTGTTTATAGTTGCAACATTCTTGTCAGTATATTTTACTAGCTACGACAACTTTGTTTTTGTATATTTTGTTATCTATGCTAGCTGGGATAACTTACATACGTACATACATATGTACATCCAAGTCCGAGTATTAGGGTGTACTTAAATAAAAAACGTGGTTTAATACTCGTTAACAACGATATGAATTAACAATACGTTTTTTACATATATAATCTGAAAAAAAAAATAAAAAATTTTAAAAGAGTATCACTTTATTATACTTTATCGGTTTTATTAYATGTACATGAACATGACCATCCTCAATTATCACAAGCGCACAAATTGTATTAAAAGTTGATACAAAACTAAAGGTCAAGGAGGCGAAATAGTCAAACAGTTCGCATCAAATGACGTAAGTTTCAATTTGGCTTGGGAAGCTCTAAAAGCTAGATATGAAAACGAAAGAATACTTTTCGATAAGCAAGTAACGACACTATTAAACTTGCCAAAAATCAAAAAAGAAACAAGTGTAGAATTTGTAACACTACAATCTCTTGATTCTGTCGACACTGAATATCGCCACAGACAGCTGGGACCCAATTCTGGTAAACATTTGCACCGCCACATTACCAGAAAAGTCGTTACTTCTATGGGAGCAATCCCTCTCATCACAAAAAAAGTGCCCAACGTGGCAAGAAATGAAAGATTTTCTCAGCACCCAATATGAAATTGCGGAAAGGTTAGAAGAAAAAATAATCAAAACTAATAACATTAAACACGACCCAAATAGAAGCTTAAATAGAYCCCAAGCTTAGAAGCAAAAACAAATCAAATGGAATTTTTAACAAAATACAAGCATTCACATCCAAACAGAAAAAACAAACGTCATGCGAACTATGCACAAGAGGGCATAAACTTAAATCTTGCGAAAGGTTTAAAACTTAACAGTTAGCGAACGAAATAATTTTGTCAGGTCAGAAAGACTTTGCACGAGTTGCCTGTTACATGCGAATACATATAAAAATTGCAAAAGTAAATTTAATTGCTTACATTGTCACAAAAGACACCATTCAATGCTTCATTACACCAGACATAATAACTCAGAGCGCTTACACAAAAAGAACCACGCATTTAGCAAAAGCGAAAATTGAAAAGGCACACCATGTTGCCCAAAGGTACAAAAAGCTCAAACGCTGCACAGTGAAACACAAAGTGGACTAGTTACCGAACTAGTTACTACCATATCAACTCAAGTTGAGTACAATACAAATAAATACCTTAGTTCACAATTAAGGAAATTTCAAACTCTACACGATCAGTATTGTGAAGACTTCTCTAAAAACTCAAATAAATACAACTTTTCGACCCCGGAGGATGGCTTTCGCCAATATTGATAAAACAATTCTGAATAAATCATAGAGCGGTGGCGGGCTACCAAACGCCAAGCTGGTGCATACGTACTAAAACACAAAATATAACACAGTTGTATAAAAATGCCGAAAAATCGACATTTACATTAATTTTCAACACTAAATAAAACCTCAAAAGGAAACTAAAGGATCACCATACTCCCAATGCGATAAAGTGACACATACACTTACAAAAAGAAAGGGTCGCTCTTATCGCATCTATCCAAGCGCCCCTCATATGGGTGGGTTAGGGAAATCGGCTCTACAAAGCATCAAATGGAAGTATGAAGAATTTTTACTCTATGAATCGAAGCCGTTCTCCATTAACGGCCACTCTTTCGTAAGATCCCTCTAATTTCATAGTCCTAAATTTAGGGCTAAGGAGTACCCATTCTGGCCACATTTGAGCTAGGCGTGGAGTTACTATCCTTTATAAGCCGAGAATAAAATAAAATGCAAACAATTTCCGATCTTACAGAAAAGGCAATAATAATCCACTTAATAAACCGATAAAAGAAAAAATCGCAAACTCTACCAGCAGTACGCCGAAATACAGATATAAGTCATACTAGGCAAAATATTCGCCTAGGGGGCAAAGAATGTTTAACAGAGTTAAGCATCCACCCCTTCTACCCGGTAAAACTGGTGCATCCTAATGCAACAGCGCAGTTCACCACAGTTGATTACTAAAACCCACCTCACCACACCTGTACCACTAAACAAAAAGGATGGACAGAAGGATAAGAAACATTAATTCGCTCGTCAACAATTCGACCATCAACACATTCTCCACTGCACCGCRTCAACATATGTACGTTCCGATTATTCACCGATCCTGAGTGCTACGTTAATTCGAGTCACCAGAGCTACGTCAAGTCATCGATCCATCACTAACCACCGGGCTACGTTTGCAAAAAAAAAACAAAAAAACATTTTTTCGCGGTTCTGAAACTGGACACCGTCCTTTCGACTTTCTATTGCTAATCTATTGCATATACTTATATTCGGCATTTATGTTATACCCAGGATTTAGTCATGTGTAGAAGTTCACGCAAGTGAAGAAAGTTCTCTGATCGCCATTCACTTGGGAGTGGCCAGAAACGATTCTTTTACATATGACTCAAGCAGGTCACGACTCCCGGTCCTTGACCAAGTATCCTCTGGGCAGCCTAAGAGCATCCGTTTGAAGGCGAGCTAAAGTGAGAAGGCGAAACATTCCCTGCATAGGGTTGTGCGCTGGGTTTGGGACCCGCCACGTAAAAAAAACCACCCCAATGAAAACGCAAC
>NW_017537054.1:188507-203301 GCF_001853355.1 Bactrocera latifrons
ATTCTACGAAAAAATGCGGCGGCTTACAGAAGGTTTCAAGACCGGAGCATACTCTTGTAGAACCCCCAAAGGTGATCTAGTCACCGATGCCCAGAGCGTACTTAAATTATGGAGGGAACAACGCTATGAGAAGGCGAACCCGATTCCCAAATCGATGACGATGGAGCAGACGTTCCATTGCCCGTCCAGGAAGAAGTTCAAATAGCAATTAACCGCCTGAAGAACAACAAAGCGGCGGGGGCCGATGGATTGCCGGCCGAGCTATTCAAACACGGCGGCGAAGAACTGATAAGGAGCATGCAGCAGCTTCTTTGTAAAATGTGGTCGGGCGAAAGCATGCCCAATGATTGGAATTTAAGTGTGCTATGCGCARTCCTCAAAAAAGGAGACCCCACAATCTGCGCAAACTAACGTGGAATAAGCCTTCTCGATATCGCATATAAGGTCCTGTCGAGCGTATTCTGTGAAAGGTTAAAGCCCACCGTCAACAAACTGATTGGACCTTATCAGTGTKGCTACAGACCTGGAAAATCAACAACCGACCAGATATTCACCATGCGCCAAATCTTGGAAAAGACCCGTGAATATCGACACTCACCACCTCTTCGTCGATTTCCAAGCTGCTTTCGACAGCACGAAGAGGAGCTGAATTTATGCCGCGTTGTCTGAATTGGGTATCCCCGCAAAACTTATACGGCTGTGTAAGCTGACGTTGACCAGCAATAAAAGCTCCGTCAGAATCGGGAAGGACCTCTCCGAGCCGTTCGATACCAAACGAGGTTTCAGACAATTCGATTCCTTATCGTGCGACTTTTTCAACCTGCTTCTGGAGATAATAGTTCGAGCTGCAGAACTAAATAGAGAAGGTACTTTTCTATAAGAGTGTACAGTTGCTGGCGTATGCCGATGATATTGATATCATCGGCCTTAACACCCGTACCGTTAGTTCTGCTCTCTCCAGACTGGACAAGGAAGCAACGCAAATGAGTCTGGCAGTGAACGAGGGCAAGACGAAATATCTCCTGCCATCAAACAAACAGTCGTCGCACTTGCAACTTGGCACTCACGTCAATGTTGACAGTGATATCTTTGAAGTTGTAGATAATTTCGTCTATCTTGGAACCAGCGTAAACACCACCAACAATGTCAGCCTAGAAATCCAACGCAGGATCTTGCTACTTCGGACTGAGTTGGCAATTGAGAAGCAAAGTCCTCTCTCGACAAACAAAAGCCAAACTCTATAAGTCGCTCATAATTCCCGTCCTGCTATATGGTGCAGGTTCTTGGACGATGTCACAACGGATGAGTCGACGTTGCGAGTTTTCGAGAGAAAAGTTCTGCGAAAGATGTATGGTCCTTTCCGCGTTAGCCACGGCGAATATCGCATCCGATGGAACGATGAGCTGTAAGAGATATACGACGATATTGACATAGTTCAACGAATTAAAAGACAGCGGCTACGCTGGCTAGGTCATGTTGTCCGGATGGACGGAAACACTTCAGCTCYGAAAGTATTCGACGCAGTACCCGCCGGGGGAAGCAGGGGAAGTGGAAGACCTCCACTCCGTTGGAAGGACCACGTGGAGAAGGACCTGGCTTCAGTTGGAATATCTATTTGGCGCCACGTAGAGAAAATAAGAAACGACTGGCGCGCGGTTGTTAACTCGGCTGTAATCGCGTAAGCGGTGACTATGCCAATCAAGAAGAAGAAGAATTATACGTTTGATATTTGTTACCTGCGAAATAAAAAAGGGATTTAAACAAAAATTGCACTCGTAGTCTTTTATTAACAAAGTGGTAGTGAGTGAGTAATTTTAGATCAACTACATTAGTCAAGCGCATTTTTACATAAAAATCCCTTTGTTATATAACATATACCTTTTTTTCTGAATATTCAGTTGGATTTATGGAGATTAAATTCGATTTTATAGCAATTTAAGTAATTATGAGAGCTATTTTCATTGCACAGTCCGTGTATTTTCATTGTCGCACTTCTTTCGCTATTCGTACCGCGTATGAAAGGGATAGATCAAAAATGTATATACCGTTAGTTTTATTAGTTTTTAAGATATAGCATTGGCAAATTTCAAATTTCGAGTTTTTATTTTTGGTCTATCGACCACTTCGCAATCGATTCGATAGGTAGAATTTTAGTAATAATCGAAATTTGACATCAAATAGGAGATGTGCATTTAATTGATGACCTCCTACTCAGAATAATTTGAATGCAAAAGAACATATGCCAGTACTCATCCAAGAACGGTTTGAGTTTTTGCAAGTTTGCTGGTAGCGTGGCGACTTTAGTCTGTTGTTTGATATTTTAATCGCCTCACTTCATCTAGCGACTCAAAATATTCAGATCCTGTTAATGGCCGAACTGCGATTTCATATAAGTGACTTAAGCTTTGTGGGACATTCAGGTTTGATGCTTATCTGAAGATATTATTTGAATTATAGTTCCTCGCAAGAATAACTGCTCTTGCCAACATTAACCGATGACACTTATTTCGCCTTATCAGGAACTTTTCGTGAATAAAGCATTCTCATGTAGCTATATTTTCGCGCGTACGAAAACTTCATATGACGAATTCTGTGTGAGCTTTTCGAATTTCGACTATACATACTATTATGAACTGTAGTAACATGGCTTTGTTTTGAAAAAAGTTATCAACTTATATGGTCAATTTCATGGTCATTTCATGGATTCGCGTGAAAAACTTTTCCTTGACGATTAGGGAAAAGTTTGAGATTTTTCTATATGAAGTTCATGATAAGAAAATACAACTTTGTTCATTTTTCCATGAGCAATAGCTTTCACGAAGTTCAAAATAAGGCTGCAGCAGCAAAGGAAATGGAATACTGTGTGGTAATGTATTTTGGGATTGCACAAGCGACATTGATTTTCTCTGTAGTTGGATACCGTATGTCCCTTACGCAATCAATGTAATAGGTTGTCAAAAAATTTGAATTGATTCCATTGTTCATAAAATTTTTTTGATGACTCATGCCCAGTTCTTGGTCGATGCTGCGGCTGCTACTATGCCGGTCTCTTCCGACCACTTCAGCGATTTTATCGCAATTTTCGACGGCAGGCCTTCCGGAGCRTGGTGAATTTTCGACCACCTCTACACCAGAACGAAAACGTTGAAACAATCGTTGTGCTGTGGAAATGGAAACTGTATCGGGTCCATAAACTGCACAAATTTTATTGGCGGCTTGAGATGCATTTTTGTCTTTATCGTAGTAGTACTGTAGTAAATATGCCGTATTTTCTCTTTATTTTGCTCCATGTTTGCGACGCTATAACTCACGAACGACTTAAAAGAAACGACAATCAATCAAACACGTGTCAGCGCGTGAAATGAGCTTTCAAAAAAGGTATAGCATGACCCGATGCGACGAATAAAACTAGAACTACGCGCCCTCAGCGCCAACTAGCGGAAATACCGCAAGACTTTTTTGACAAACAATATAATAAGATCATCGATTTAAAAAATTAAAATTTCTATTAACTTGTGGTTTTTTGGTTTACACTGCTGACATGTCGGCATCCGGTGCTCTTTCCCCTGATAACTACTGAAATCTGGGGTAGCTTCATGTATTATGAATTCCACAATGGTATTTCGTCGTAATCCAGCTGTTCTTTCTACTTTTTGGGGGTGAATGATAGAGTTTCTAAGAAGTGTGAAAATTTCATGGTTTGGGAAATCAAGTGGTGGACGCGTGAGTTAACCTCGAGGAAGGCGTTTGAGGCGATAGTTTCAACATGCCTGATGGTCCAATTATGACAGGCTGTCCCAGCTTTCGTTAAATTCATACCTCATTCCGTTGAGGCAATATAAGGAAATGTTGGTAAAATTTAAAGAAGGGGATGGAAGAAGTTTTGCAAGTAAAAGTAAGAACAATACCTAATGTCAGGTCTGTAGGGTATGCCGAGGTCAGAAGAGGGAGAATATCGCCTCTCTTTTCGGTGGTGACACTCTGGCGTGAAGAGAGTGAACGGGGGTTTTGTTAGGTGCATTCTGTCGTAGGTCGCAGGCGAAGATAACTCAAACGCAAGAGGTACGTCTATACGTTAGGCCATGGAATAGCTGGAGGTCATTTATAATAAGTTCGTCTGGGAGGGCTATCTACTGATAAGATCAGGAGCAATCAGCGTTCTTATCAGTCTCCTTTCAGTACTCGGAAAAGTTCTGGAAATAGTTAAAATGGGACGGCTTCAGGAGCTAACGCGGGGTATGTGGTCGAATAGGCAGCACGACTCAGGAAGGGATGCAGTAGACAGAATGCATGGTCCAGAATGTTGTTATGGAGATTGCCAAAAAATTGTCCTTGGGATATTTGTTGACTTCAAGGGACGTTTGTCTACCTAAGCTGGGATCGAGTAGTGCAACGACTTTAGGAGCTTGGCTGTCCGGAACTTGCTATCTGCGGATCTACTGTTTGGACAGAGCCTGTCTAGTCGGTTTGAACGTTAATGTGGGGATTGGTGTGGCCGCTCGCAGTGACATATCTGCGAATAATATATTTGGAAACTCATGATGGACTCTCCGCTCGGATAGGTCGAGTCTCTCTGTAAATGCTGTGACAATTTTTAGAAATTGTAAATACTTGTGATTTAAGTGTGGGGTGGATATATCGATGGAAAAACTATTTCTGTTTAAGAGCAGATTGTTGCCGCTTCGTCTGCTGATTGTCAATTGGGATGTGACGCAAGTCAAAGTGAAAGTGCATGAAATAATGTGTTTCAMTCCACACTTGGCGAATGTGAAAGAKYGGCTGCAGGCAATCGTAGGCAAAATACGACGCATTTTGCGAAGTGATTGGGGTCTTGGACGTCGTGCTGTTCGCACCATATATCATAGTTTTGACGGAATGACTAGATTTCCGTTGATGATGTGGAGAGGGAGGGATATTTAAGGTGCAGGAGGATTTTAGATGATAGTTAGGTGAAGTTGGCAAGACAAGAGTTGGGACAATATCTCTAAATATCTCTCCGGGACGTTACGTTTGCTGAGGATAACCCAGACTTCAGATTCTGTCTGAGTCTGGGTTTCCTCCTTACGGGGCATGGGCCTCTGAATGCATTTTTGTATCAGTGGCACTTATTTCACAGCTCGGATTGTTTGTGTGAAGCGCAGGTCGAGGATTGGATTCATGAACATTGGGGATCAGATGGGTGTGATCTTCACTAGTCGGAATGCCAAACAGTTTGGGTCGTTAGCGTAAGAATTCTTTAGGCGGCGAAGCCGCTTAACTGAGTATTCATGTGTGAATGTGTGTACGAGTAATGTACGTATGGGGTCGAGACCCTGATCACTAGTACAAAGTATGGAAACCTAAATGTTAGTAGTTTCGACATAGAGGTCTGACCGGAGACTTATATATGGTACTATGGAGTGAGGAAGCCCTTGAAGTTTGTCCCAACCTGAGCTCCTTGGGGAGTATCGTTGTGGTTAAAGGCAAAGTGAACCTGACACTTTGTCAGTTGAATTGCATTGCAACCAGGTGGTGGACACAAAGTATGACAGACGTTTTAGATGGATCTCGAAACCTACCAAGGTGGTTAGTTTGTTTTTTCCACCCTGACAATTGGTACTGAGAAAGTCCTCATATTTTATAAGGTAGCTAATCAAAGCATTGATCCTCTTTTGAGCGCCGTGGCGTCAGCAGGTACCTATTTAAATCACACTGAACGTTGTTTTTCCTAGTTGATCAGATGTCGGAGACAACCTCTGCATTGACTTCATGTGAATTGTGATTTTTTTTTTTTATCGGCAATGAGTCGCTTTTAGCCAATATTTCATAATTATTGTTCACAATATTGGTACAAATGGTTTTTGGGTAATTGGGAGCTCAAAAAGTTTCGAAATTGAATTAAAAAATATCAAACATTTATTATCCTAGACTTCTTTGCCAACGCCTTCCAATAATTTTCATCCGGTATTTGAAATGCTTTTACTGTTTCCAAAACCTCTCCCGATAGACAATTAATAGTTAAATAAATATCTGGGATATTGGGATCATTATGAATCAAACTCTCAAAAAACTTCGCTAACTAGCCTCGGTGATGCCTTAGTTATGGGTATAGACTAAGAATCGTACCTACTCCTTAAGTTTAAAAGTGTAAGGGACCACTTGCTATTATCTACCGTATAGTTCAGGGTCGGTCAACGCTTGGTGGCGACAACACCTCTTTCGGAGAATTGCTATCCTGAAGTTGCCAACTCAGGAAAGACGAGTGCGAGGAAGCAGGAACACACAGCACCGTCGAATAGTGCGTGTATGTACGAATGCGTAGTCTTCCTTCAAACAAGAAGCACATAGGGTCATTATACTCAGACCGTCGCCGAAATAGAAGTTGGGTCAATACTGACTATTTTACGGCAGGACAGATTCCTGAAAACTTCAGCCGCAAAAATCTGCCATCAAACCTGATTGACAAAGTAGAAAAAGTAAACTTTGGCGCTATCTTAATCTAGGAACCCACTACTTTTGAAAGCTGGATTACTGGACTAAGCTCTATCCACCTAAATATATTTTATGCCAACGATAGGACCAGGAAACGAAACTGCATGCTATGAAAAAACAAAACAGCTTTTTTCCTTATCATCGACACATTAAGCACAGCCGTGAAGATGGCCAAAACTCACTTCTTAGCACACATGCCGACACAGGTATTACAGTGGTGAAGACGGCCAACAACTTACTGCGTACATTAGCCCTACACACTTCCTTAGGCTAACAATTTGCAGTCCCCGAGGATTTGCTGGGATCATGAAATACTCAGAAAGGACAGTTATGCATGTTATTTTTGGGATAGATGCTAATTCCCATCACACAGTTAGAGATAGCTCGGACTGTAATGCTAAACGCTTACATTAACTTTAAGAACGTTTTAATSTTAAACATATGTATGTAACTCACCCACCTTTATAATTAGGCGTAGAAAGGAAGTCTAAGACAAAACTATATGCATAAGAAGTACGTTGGATATAGTTCCCTTGAGAGCCATCCTTTCACGACCACAGGTATCTTAACTTCGGCGGCCTAGAGCCGATGTGTAGAAATAGGTCCAAAAAAACTGAGACACATACTAGTGTGATAAACTGGAAGGTGAATTTTTAATTTGTACTTTGCGTGTTTTTCGAATCTGTAAATATAAATATAAATTTATTGCACCATCTCATAATGCATTGTTTATTCGTGATCAATTCGCCAAATTTCTACTAACATCGTGCTACAACACCGCATTCGCCTGATTTACCTTGGTGTAACTTCTGGCTATTCACCAAATTCACATGACCACTCCGAGGACACTGTTTTGACTCAGTTAAGGATATAAAAGGATTTTTCCAAGTGTTATGATGAGTAGAAAATTCATTGGCATAGGTGTATTGCAACGGGAGGGGATTAATTAAATTATACAAAATTCGCCATTCAATTTGATTCTCGAACTGGACCGCTCTATGGCTACACTCTCAGTACCTTAGCCGATAAGTTCCGTGTCAGATATAGATTTAACAGTAGAAAAAGTCACATAATACATCATTGCTGCTTTTGAAACAGCATGCCGCTAAGAAGCCTTATTTCTACCGCAAACAAACCATGGGGAATCTTCGACGGAACCCTTACAAGGCCTTTAATAAGACTAAGCAACACAATAGAGCTGAATGTTTGAATGCATATCAGAATTCATTGCGTGAATATAAACGAAAACTCTGAATAGCAACCTATAGCGTGGTCAAGTAGACAAACTATGTGGATAGCAAAAACCGTAAATTTTTATTAAAAGACCATATTAATACATACTCATTTAAAAAAGTCATTTATAATTCCTTTACATAGGAATGGATTTAGGTCATCTATTGAAAACTATAGGGGAATAGCAAAGTTGTCWGTAATACCTAAGCTAAGCACTTATAACAAATGACATAACCTTCCGGACCTCTCCACTAATTTCTTGTCCTCAGCACGGTTTTCAAGGTAAATCTACAATAACCAATTTGCTTGAATTTGTATCACATGTATCAACGGCCTTTAGAGAGAATTTAGAAGAGAACTTGATCTTCTTGGTTTTCTACCAATATTTCTTAAATGGCTTGCTTCTTATCTTACTAATAGAATTCAAGAAGTCATATTTGATGATACTTTTCCCGACATAATCAATGTTCCTTCAGATGTTCCTCAAGGTAGCCATCTTGGTCCAATTCTGTTCTTGTTATTTATTAATGACATATCATCTGTTGTTAAGTATTCAAGAGTTTTATTATATGCTGACGATGTAAAACTTTTTAAAACATATACTTCAAACAGCGAAAGATGTCAATTGCAAACAGACTTAAACAACCCAGTTTCTTGGTGTAATAGAAATGACATGCCGTTGAACCTTAAAAAATGTAAACGATGTGCTTTTCATGTAGATCTATAGACCCTACTTCTTACATAATACAAAACTTTAGGTTGGAGCAGGCATGCAGTTTTGTTGATCTGGGGATAACTATGGACCCCAAACTCAATTTTAATCTTCACGCATCTTCCACGGTTTTTAAAGCTAAAGCCGCTCTTAGTTTTGCTAAAAGCTGGTCTAAAGAATTTAGAGATCCGCTTACCACAAAAATTATTTTTACTTCTCTGGTGAGGCCTATATTAGAGTATTCTTCTTCGGTTTGAAACCCAAGTTACCAATTCCATTATTATAAGTTAGAGTCTGTTTAAAAACAATTTTTACTTTTTGCTTTAAATCATTTGCATTGGGATTCCAATTTAAACCTTCCACCTTACACTAAYCGTTTAAAACTTATAAATCTCCCGACATTTCTTGTAAAACTCGTGAATGGGTCAGTCTGTAGCCCATCTCTCTTATCTGATATTAATTTTAACATTCCCGCTCACTCTACCAGCCAGTTGAGATCCTTATTTTTAAAATTTTCTAGAACAAAGTTTGAGTTAAACGAACCATCCCGCCGTATATGTCATGATTTCAATTCTCATTGCAGCACAGTTTACTATTAAAAAAATATTTTATCTATTCTTAACAAGTAACATTTAAAAATAATAAACTTTAATCTAATTCTTAATTTGGCTGTTGAAATTACTACTTGCCAAAATCATACCGAGCGATTAAGGCCAAGGAAAGGATCATTCGACGAGCTCATCAAGAAAAAAATCCTACTTAACCGTTTGCTATGCATGAAGTAGTTGTAATAGAATCCGACAAAGGCCCTCCACTAGCTGAGAGCGCTGCTGACATATATAGGGGCATATTTTAGATTGTTGTGCCCAYGTGTTTAGGAAATCTCTGACATTATAATCGACATTTATATAGCGGCTACGCTGGCTTTGTCATGTTGTTCGAATGGACGAAAGCAATCCAGCTCTGAAAGTATTCGACGCTGTATCCGCCGGGGGAAGCAGAGGAAGAGGAAGACCTCCACTCCGTTGGAAGGACCAGGTGGAAAAAGACCTGGCTACGCTTGGAATATCCAATTGGCGCCACGTAGCGAAAAGAAGAAACGACTGGCGCGCTGTTAACTCGGCTATAATCGCGTAAGCGGTGTCTACGCCAATTAAGAAGAAGAAGAGGAACCTTATGCAAGAGGAAATTGATCTTGCGTATTAAATGGATATAGAGGGTAATATTAACTTATTCAACATCAAAAGCGAGAGATAGTCTCCGAAGTATAATACGAACCACTAATAGCCTAATTGAACGCCTTATATAGTAGCTGAAAAATAAAGCCTGCGCCGAGAATGACATAGTAATAAATCAGCATCATCTAAATTGAAATTAAAAGTTTTAAAAATATTTCGGAAAGCTTTAAGGAGAAGAAGAAGCACACTTTAATAGGTTTATCACCTGATAATAGAGCTACCTCATACAAATAATTATATGTGCATAACTTTTTTTTTTTGCATATATGAAAAATTATCCCGTTTCTGAAATCAAGCAATTCTTTGGAAATATGTTGTTGTTATGAATTGACCACAATTGTTGCTTTCTGGTCTCATTCGTTGTACCGTTACTTCAAAATGTTCGGGAATTTTCGGTGTTACGTAGTAAACYGCACATTAGTGCGAAATGATCGTTTCTGCTGATAATAGTGTTTTCAGAAGTTAAGCTGCAAAAATTAGTTTGAGATATTTATTGTAAGTATGTAATTGTCCAAAATATTTTAATATTGGTTAGCTAAAATGCCTCGTGGAACTAGTTTAACAGACCAATAACAAGGGGTCATAAAAGGTATGCATGATAGCGGTGCAAATATCAACGAAATCGTAAAAAAAATTAAATCGGCACCGAAATTGCATATCTAGTTATTTAAAAAATCCAACTAAATATGGAACAATTCGACGAAGTGGGCGGAAAACCAACATCGATTTGCGTTGCAAGTGGCAAATTCAACGACTTGCTGTGGTTGATTTGATGAGTAGCGGACAAATTAAAGCTCATATGGGTCTCCAAATAACCAACAGTCGCATTGTGCAAATAATTCAAGAAAATCCTTTAGTGAAATATACCTCCATGGTGCCTAAACCCAAGCTTTTGCAGCGACACATGAAGGCTCGAATGGAGTTTGCAAATAAGTACCGTTTTTGGTGCGAAGAATGGCATAACGTCATTTTTAGTGATGAAAAGAAGTTCAATTTAGATGGCCCTGATAGTTGCAAAAGATATTGGAGAGATATGCGCCAAGGTCGGAGATCCTGTTTTAAGCGAGGGTTTGGCGGTGGCAGTGTGATGGTATGGGCTGCGTTCTGCTATAGGGAAAAGTCATCTATGTGCTACATCTCTACAAGAATGAATGCTCAAATGTATGTAGATCTCCTTGACAGTGAATTAATAGAGTTTGGTGGCAATTTGTATGGCGACGATTGGACTTTTCAACACGACAATGCATCAATACACGCAGCTCAGGTCACCAAATCCTTCTTTACACAGCGAAAAATACCTGTATTGGACTGGCCCACCTTAAGTCCGGACTTAAATACGATTGAGAATCTGTGGGGTATCCTCTCTGCCAGAGTGTTCAAGAACGGTAGACAGTTTGACACAGCAAGAAACCTTAAAAAGGCAATAGACCACGAATGGGCCAATATTGATCCAGCTCACCTTAAATCTTTGGTGGAATCCATGCCGTTCCGACTTAATTCAGTAATATTTCATAATGGTAACAATACTGAATATTAAAATCCTATATAAATAATAATTAATAATATTAAAAATTAGAAAAATCAAATATGCACATACAAATATTTAGTACGAAGACTATTTTTGATGTAAGTTCCTTATTACATATTATTGAAATTTGTGACAACTTTATGTTTTTATTTCGTAAACTTTATTTGCAAATAAAACTGCCTACCCAAAATTTCGATATCAGCTTTTGTACTTTTTTAATCAATAAAAAACATGATGCACATATAATTATTTGTATGAGGTACCAAATATTGCTTTTAATTTGTTGTCTCAACTTGTCAATGTCAGTCGAAGATTATATTGATAGACAAATCGGAAAATGACGCCAGCCTGCCGTCATCATATCGACCAATTAGCGTGTTATCCGTTCCCTGTGAGGTTTTTGGAAAAGTATTGCTATCCATAATACATATCTCTTTATCTCCACGAGCACGAATCAATTTTAAATCATCAATTCGGTTATTGTACATATCGCATCGCATAACCAATCGGATTTGGAGAGCATTTGAGTTGAAAGAGTACTGCTGTATATCATGATTCACTCATGCACAAAATTAAAATGACTTTGCCAAAAAACTTTCATCAGTACCAAAACTATATGTCTTATTTCCCGCAGATATTCCCATGAGTGCAAAAGTACTAACCTCAAGCAAATATCCAGTGAAAACCACAAACATACTATGAAATCATCTAAAGCATCAGGAAGGATCTGTCGGAATTTTGATGAGCAACTTTTATCGTCTATTGCTCAATATCTTTGGAATCTTATGAATAACCAAATTGAGGCTGAATATATTCCGCGTTCTGTCGCATACTTTTCAGTTTTTTTTAGGGTGAAGAACACCTGAAAATGTTTAATTGCTTAACCAAAAATATGTAAAATATTATTATTTCACAAAATTTGATCGATTTATTGTAGTTTATGAGAAAATAATTTTACAATTGTATAGTCCTCTGAATTTCAATCTTCAATAACATTAACAAAAACAAGAATTTTTACGAAATATTTATATGACTTGGTATGAGTCTGGTCACCTTCCTGGTGGACTGCTAATTTTCAAAATCGGAGATTTTTCGAAATTTTGATGGACCAGTTGACGTCGTTTGACGCTATTAATTTTACGTCAGTTGAGGTACACTTTTTAATTTAAAGCCAGGCACAAAGCGCACTCGCGCACTATGAATAGTTCTCTGCTTTTTTGAGATGTGGAGAATAATAGGATCTGCGATTTATTTAATTAAAAATAAACGTACCTTCACGATTACGGTTTTAGTAAAATTTAATTTTTGATTTTACTTAGCTAAACCTTAATCTATCTGCTAAACCAATGGTAAGTACATATTTCAGCAATCTCATTAATTTATTGTAATTATGGTATTACATTGTGTCAGATAGAATGTATTGCATTATAAAAAGGGTAAGTGTTTTACATGGTGTATTGTATAGTTTTCAGTTTATTTCAATATTATTAAATTAATTTTTCTTACATATTTTTAAAATATATTTTATTGTTTTGAAAAGTTTTCAAAAGTCGCTTGTTGCAGCAATAGTGTTGCTTAATTATTGAGAGAGTTGCATCACTTAATCAATACTTCGAAATTTTAACCTATAGAAGGAACAAAAATTATACTTAGGCTGTTCACGGTAAGGTGCCTATCGGGTTATGTGGTTATTAGATTAAAAATAACTTCATTGTTTACAGTTTAAGTTCAATGAAATTCCTACTTATAAAATGCCTTAACAAAGCTTACTGAGCAACATAATTGAATTTAAAATAAGTTCTGCTATTCAGGAAATGGACTTTATTGAAGTTATTTGCTTATTAAATAATCCCAATTTTAAGGGTTCAAAACGTTCTTTGTATAAAATTTGCAGACATCTTGCACCCTGAGCAGTGTCACAATGCAATTGTAAACAAAAAACAGCTGTTAACAGTACAATTTAAAATAAGAAAATCTAAATGGAAATGCAATTCGCTTAGTTCTATTTATTTTTTGTGCTGCCATTTAGTAAAATTCCAACGACTTTCTAACACTGGAAATAAGCAAACAACCACATAATCTGTAAACAAGGKCCTAGGTCATAACGCAATTTGTTGTTGTTTACTTAATCACCTAACCACATAACCCGATAACCACTTTATCGTGAACAGCCTAAGTGCTTTCATAGTTCGTATGAAAAATGTTAGGAAGGTTTTATAATATATAACTTTAAGCTTATTCTAGATTTTTATTACTGCACAATTGTTTGCATATTACCTTATTTGTGTAAAAAAATATCAAATATGTTTTTTTTTTATTTTTTAAGAATAACAAATGACGCTCGCGAAGATGAGATGGAAGAAAATGTAGGTCAAGTGAACACCATGATCGGAAATTTGCGGAATATGGCATTAGATATGGGTTCCGAGCTCGAAAACCAAAACAGACAAATCGATCGAATAAATCGAAAGGTATTTAAACTCTAACGCTTCGTAATATTACGGATATTTTAACTTTTATTACAGATATCTTAATTAATTAGTTGGTAAAAAATAACTTTTAATTGCCCATTTATTTTTAAAATATGGATTGAGTAATATTATTCGGACACTTTGTATATTATTGTGCACACATTTCACAATATATGACAGTTTTCTTCGTAACTTTTTTCTTTATAAACTTTAGACGCGTTTTTGTCAAAACTACTTTTTCAACGTCTGTGTTCGCTGTCATTTCAAAACTACTTGAACCATTCATTTCAAACTTTGTAGACATTTTTGACATATGAAATACCTCCCCCTTAGTTTAGTAAGAGTGTTTTCCACAAAAATGACGGAATTTTTTAGTGGAAAATAACAGTTTTCACTTTAAATGTGCTCTAAAAATTTTAAATTTAAAATAAAAGTGTCAGAAAACGACGGGGGAAAGATTTGATTATAACTTGACAAATTTTTCTGGTTTTTTATTTTCGGATAATTTCCATCCGATTTATGGTGAAAACCGCAAAGAGTTTTTCTTTTCTCAAGASCTTCTGGGTGAAGCTCTGCTACCGGCTTATGCTTCAATATTTTTGCATGAAAAGAGTATCCTTTATTGTCATGAGTGTGCGTAATAAAGTACAAAAAGTCGGAATAAAATCCATATTTGAGACATTATTTTTTTACCTTTTACATAACCTTTTAAACAATATGGTTCTGTATTTGCGGCATAATCTTCCTCTTAACCGCGACCCATTTGTTATTGTGTAAATACAACAAATTTATTAAAAACTTCGAATATCATTTAAAGTTATTTGTGCTCTATTTAATATTAGAAAAATTAATAATATAAATAATTTTCATTACAAATTTTCATTACACATTCATTCATTTTTCCTTTTATTTCAATTCTATAATACTTTTCCTCTCGTGATAAAAATTTATAAGGTCCTTCGTATGGTTTTGAAAGTGATGGGCGCACTGAATCATTTCTGATGAAAACGTTTTCACATGTTGCAAGATCAGGATGTACAAATTCTTTTTTTGGACCGTGCCATGACGTAGTGGATGGTCTGATGGTGTTCATTAAGTCTCGGAGTTGAGTAACGAATTCTGACTGTGTTTTAATTCGGCT
>NW_017537054.1:203516-204693 GCF_001853355.1 Bactrocera latifrons
CTTTCTACTATACCGTTTGCTTGTGGGTGATATGGTGTTGTCTTCAGATGCGTTATGCCAAGCGATGTTGTTAGCTCTGCAAATAAAGTAGATGTAAATTGACGTCCACGATCTGATGTAATGACGGCTGGAACTCCAAATCTTGCAATCCAATTGGYGATGAGAGCCTTTGCAATAGTTGGTGCTGTCATATCGGGTATAGGAATAGMTTCTGGCCATCTCGARAAGMGTTCGATGATTGTTAGACAATAACGGTTACCTGCATGTAAGGGAAAGGGTCCTACAVCGTCGATATTAATGTGATCGAATCGAGAGTCTCCGGACTCGTAGCGTTTGAGAGGCGTAAATGTGTGTCGGGTGATTTTTGCCTTTTGGCATTGTTCGCATACTCTTGCGAATGCAATACTGTCTTTTTGAATTCCAGGCCAAAGAAATCTGCTTGTCAGTAGCCCGAGTACCTGGGTGGCATAACCCATGGGTAGCTCGTAACACTTCAGAGCGGAACTTCTTTGTGATGAATGGTCTTATGTTTCCGGTCGATGCGTCGCAGACTATTTGTTTATCGCATCCGGGTATTGTAAATAATTTTAACTGAAGCGATGAGTTAACGTTGTTTTGGAGTAGAAGCTTGAGTTCTGGATCGACTTTTTAGTCTTCCGCGAGTTTGTTGTAATCTAAACTGGTTGTTTGGATTTGCGYAATTCTGGAGAGCATGTCAGCTGTTACGTTCTCTTTTCCTTCCACATGGCGAATGTCTGTAGTTATTTGGGAAATGTWATCAAGCTGGCGAGCTTGGCGGTTGGAGCACTTTTCCGGATTCTTCTGAAATGCGTAAATTAGTGGTTTGTGATCGCTGTAGATGTGACAGATGCGTCCCTCTAGCATGTATTTAAAATGATAAACGGCCATAAATATTGCTGTAAGTTCCCTGTCATAAGTGCTGTAACGTACCTGCGTTTTGTCGAATTTTTTTGAAAAGTATGCCAAGGGTTCGAAGTTTAGCTTTATCTGAAGCGTCGACCCATAATGACAACTCGGCGTTCTTCGAGGGGTGTGCTAAAAGAGATGCATTTGAAAGCTGGGTTTTACATTCTTCGAAAGCTGCTGTCGTACTTTCCGTCCAGTGTAGTTTAGAGCGATCGTTCTTTCTGTTACCGGGACACATGGCTAACAGTGG
>NW_017537054.1:205567-215750 GCF_001853355.1 Bactrocera latifrons
AGTGACTTATAAAGTCGGCTCCAATAATTCCACTCGTAACGTCGGCAATGAGRAAGTTCCAAAGGAATTCTCGTCTTAAGCCTAAATTGATTTTAAGAAGTACTTCGCCGTATACGGTAATTGGGGTGCCGTTTGCCGCGAACAGTTTAACGGTTGATGGGTTCATGTTGTTGTTTCGAGTGGTTTTGGGAATTACCGATGCGTCTGCCCCGGTGTCTATTAAAAAGTTGTATTGAGAAAGTCCGTCGAAGAGTTTCAAGCGGTGTGTGACTGCAGCAGTTCCGCTACCGATAGGCGCTGCAGTTTTCGTTTCGGATAGTCATTCGCTCTTTTGCCTGCTATTATAAGAGCAGGGTTTCCTACAAGTTCGAGCGTTRGCCCCAAATTTRTGGTGATACCAGCATAATTCGGGTGCCTGTGCGCTCTCCTGGCGTGTATTTCGTTCTTGTCTCGGTCGGCTTCGGCTGCGGCTTCGTGATCGGTGCGTTTTTATGGATTCGATTTGCCTCGTCAGTTGCGCGATTTCCTTTCCTAATTCCTCTAGCGTGGTTGGCTGTGGTTGATTGTTAGTTTGCGTGGGGTTGCCTGTTGCCAGTGCTTGGTTACCTACCATGCTAATTTGTCGAAAATTCATGGAGTCCGCTATGGCGTCTGCAATAGTTACTTTGTCTGCCACGTCCCCTTTTGAAGCGATAACAGCAGCTTGAGCGTGAGGAGGTAGACGCGAGGCCYAGAGGTCGATTATTACTGTCTCGCAAAGTGCTGTGCCGGCCACCCGGCGCATTTCGTTGAAAAGTTGACTTGGTTTCAAGTCGCCAAATAGCATATCGGAAAGTACACGTTGTACGCGTCGTTGTTGGCTATCCGCGAATTGGGCTATAAGTTTGGACTTGATGTAGTCGTAACGATTTATTGAAGGAGTAGAGTCGATTATGGCCTTCAGYTCCATTAGCTTGCTTGGTGGAACCTGCGCCATGACCAGATTGTATTTTCGTGCATCGTGAGTCACACCTGTAGCAGCGAACCAGAATTCCAGTGACAAAAAATAAGACTCGATGTTGGTGTCATTCATATTAGGCGGGCTAATGCGAGGAACCATTGCTGCATCCACGTGCAGATCGGGCTGATRCACTTCGATTGCTGATCKGGCCAGAATGMYATGAGGTTGATTCGCCTGCGCTGCCGGTCGTACGCTCGCGGGCGAAGATGTCTGCGCGGTGCTTTCGCCTTGCTGTTCCATCTGTAGATTCGTTTCACTTGTTCGGGGTCACCAGTTTTGGATGTTTRTTGCTTTATTTAAAGATTAACTTAAATVTTAGTTGACAATATTAAATGTTGTTTGCGACACGTCCGTTCTGCATGACGGTATGCAGAAAAAAGGGAAGAATGATAGAATTCTGGGAAACGGGTTGCTTACAGCTAGAATGAAAAAAGGTAGTGCAGCGTTGCTAAAGGATAGTATTGTAAACGTAGCAATGGGTTGCTTATAAGCGGTGAATACGGCGTTGCCACATATATATAATATATAAAATACCAGGTGTACAGGAATGAAGTGAGAGTTAATCTGTGTTGGTATGGAATTTTCGTTTTGAACGAGTCTTCATTTTTTGTCTATTTGGCTGGCATGACATCTGAAAAACACATTCATTAACATTAGAGTCGTTAAACTATTTGAAAAAAAGGGCTGCCAGTCGTATTAATTTTTTGCGGGGGCATATAATGGTCATGCTCTACCAGAAGCAGAATGCAATGATGATTTCAGCGGGCCATAGGTAATGATTTTGATGTGGCGTGGCAAACCGCCAAAAATATTCGAAGACGTCAATCTACGCGCAATATTGGGTGAAGACGATACATTGAGTCAAAAACAAATGTCAGCGTCTTAAGTATTGCAAAACAATTAAGCTATGGAAAAGATTCATAAGTGTCGAAAATGAGAGCCACATGAATTGAAAAAAAAAAAACAACAAAACACTTTTAAAAGTTTGCTTCAAAGACACAAAATCAACAGTTTTCCATCGGGCTTGCCTTCTTCTGCCGTTATACTTTCACTGCTGTTCAGTAGGCTGGAGAAGTATTCCCTTAAAATTTTTAGTATTTTCTGGGTATCACTCACTAGATTATCTCTGCGGATTCAACAAGACTATGCTCCGGTCTGTTTCGAGCATTACCTATGTCAGCCAGCTTGAAAAGCTGTTTGTATTGACACATTTCGGATTCTCTCTTCTTTTGTCTGCAAATGCGTTTCGCTTCCCTCCTGAACTCTTAATATATATCCCACACATATTGACGTCGGTAACAATGTTGCGAGGTAGTCAATCTGTTTTCTTTCCGGTGCGACACGGCATTCTAGACTGCATATGTTGACCATCTATTGCAATATCGTCGATTCAGTTGTTGTCCTTTCGATCTGGAAACAACCAGGTAAGTTGGTTTCTATGCTAGCTTCTAGGATACATATAAATATATTTCCGGCCCTGGCGAAGTCGATCCTTCCTCGTGGAGGCTGAATTTACCGACTGTTGTTGCCCACGCTGACGCTGAAGTCGCCAAGCACGAATTTGATAACGTTGAGGTGCGCTTCAAACGCTCATAGAAGGCATCTTTCGTCATCACATCTTCTTTCTCTTCCGTCGGGACGGAGGCTCTCTCCCACCACGAATCCCACACTGAATTTGCGCTCCTTTATAAGGCCACTGTAGTGAATGACACAAGAACCTACTCGTCTCAGTTCTTATCACGTCCATCGCATGTCTTGGATTGCGGTGATGTCAGCCTAACTCTAACGAGGCTGAGTAGCGCCACCTTCCCAATGAAGATACCGGACATATTAAGTGCAAGCCCTTATATCTTTATTTTCCGAGGATGTTGATAATTTTTCATTAGTGCATTTTTTATATGGCAGGTCCCAAACCCAGCACACAACCTTGGGAGGGATGGTTCACCTTCAAACGGATATTATTTAGCTACGCAGAGGATACTTTGTCAAATACGGCAAGTTTTTCGCTTCCAATCGGTTCCACTCCCAAGTGACTATCACTCAGACAATTTTCCTCACTTGCGTGAACTTCTACAAATGACTCTGGAGGATAGAAATTTTAAAACCGTGCATTGATCAAAAAATAACCAGTATGAGCCAGAAGACAAGGCAAAGTAATTTTGTTACTCAACAGTGCACCTAACACAAAGCAAATTCGGTTCAGAACAAAATGGAAGTGTATTTGTTTTCATCGATGGGATACACATTTACTGAGTAGCACTTCGATTCCTACGCAGAAGTCGAAAATTGGGTATTTGATTGATTTGCTTCAAAAGACAAACATTTCTTTTGGCATGGTATTCATAAACTGGCAGAACGTGGGCCAAAATGTAAAAAGCAATAATCATTACTTTGAAAAAATTGTATTTTTGAAAAAATAATCCCTGAAAATTTAAGCCTGTAATTCTGACTTTAGGCATTCTTTTGCGGTTATAACGTCTTTTATATATTTTCCAAAAATTTTACGGAACAGCTGATCTTATCGAAAAACCTTATTGTAGCTGTTYACGTGGAAAAAGTCTTTTTTTAAGTAAATGGTAACATATTTGATTGATCGGCATGGACATAGATGSTTATAAAAATTACCAGGAAGACGAGACGAATGAATTTATCTGTCTTGACCGAACTTGTAATTTGCAGCATGTTTTCTTTAGTTTCTGACAGGGTTGGTATGGTATCGAAAGACCACCTCTTTATACACAAAATTACGTTAATTGAAAAATTATGAAAGTGGTGTAACAAAGTGGAAAATAATACTACAAAACTTTGGTACAGCGGACCAATTAAAGTGTCTGTCATTATAATAGTTTGAAAAACTTTTAGCCCTACATTATAGTTTTGATAAATACAGAAAAATACGAAAATTTTATTTTTTATAACAAATTGTTTTACAACTAATTTATGTTATAAAAATAAGTGGGCCCAAGGGTAATGAAGCGATTTGTCAATTGGACGAACGGATGTTGATCGTAGCGAAATATAAAATCGAATGTAGATGTGCGAACTGTATGTGACAAATGTGTATCATCGAATGTCTTGAACTTGCTCAGTGGACCACCTTTATGTTTTTGTGGGTTGATGTAGAAGTGTGGTGAGTTGTGTTTTGTAGTAATGTATGTGTTATGGTGTCATCGGCTGTGGTATATTAGCTGTGTCTTACTAGGATGGGTCAGTTTTTCCCGGGTAGAGTGGATGGATGCTTACCTCATTTAAACAAGTATAATAATATCCCATTGCAAATTAATACTATGAAGCACATTTTTCTTTAATTCGCACTGTTTTACATTTTTTATAAGTAGTCTTAAACGAGGCAACAAATCCCTCCGTTAACATAATTTTTTTGGTAAGATTTCAATCTGCCCATCCCTCGTTTTCATTTGCTAAACCTCAAAACCCTCCAAAACATTAACAGTTGACAGAGTTCAGATGTTTTTGCCGTTTATCAATTGCTCTTTCAATGAGAGATGAGTGGGACATCTCTATTTCTCTGGCAGCGACTTACAACCACTGACTTATTTAGATTAGAAGGTTTGTTATATCGCCGATATTACCTTTTGTTGGAAACAGGGGAGTAAACCATCAGATGTTGTGGAGATTTCTTTTGCGTAACAAAAGATAAGTTATCGTTCCTTAGCTTAAAACTTATATCAATAATTAAATTATAACTGAGTTATGGAGATGCACAAATATTAAAAGCAAATTTTTATAGTAACGCCAATTGTTAAGACAGCACCTCCAGGAGGAGGTACATTGTATAAAACAGCCAAAAAATGGAATGGAAAAAATATGTACCAAACTCTCATTAGAAGTAAATACTTCAAAAGTCGAAAACCTGAAGCTTAAGACCACCGATGTTAACAAAATTCCGAATTTGGAAAATAGGGTTGAATTCTCAACGGATGAAGAAGAATTAGCTAGATAAACTGAAAGAAATTAAAAAAAAAAAAAACCAGCCGGAAAACGAAAAACAGAGCATTCTCCTGATCTTCCAGAAAAAGCAAATGCAGCCACATTGAAACCGCTAACACCAAGATATAGTTCGCGGTCTCCACCTATTATGACGTTTGAAGATGGTAACGCCAGAAATTATCAGCAACTAAATGCTATTGAAAAATCTGAAGCAAAAAAGAATTTAACAAATGAACTTTTAAATAATAGAATATATATTTTCAAGTTAAACACTTTTTCCATAGAAGACTACAGATCCATGTCGAAAGCACTTCCAGTAAGAATATACATATATAGCATTGAGGTTAAGGGGCTATAACAGTGTAAAATTTTCAGAAAAAGGTCGTATCTTGAATAGTTTTTGAATGGAAGCATTCTAGAGAGCYACTTCTCCCAGGTATACACATATATAAGTGAAACTTTAAACGTTTTTTTCTCGAGACGAAATTTTTCAAAACTTCTGACGTCATAACTCAACGAGTAATTGACCGATCGACTTCAAATTAAAACTTATTTTACTATACAATTCCCTACGATCTTCTTGATTGGTTGAAAATTGTCAATTAATAATATATAATAAGAACATAAAAAAGATTAACGAAACCAAAACTATTATTAAATTCAATTGGTGCTATTGAACCAGTAAAACTACCTAAGATGATAAGACAATACAAACATTGTCAGTCATTTGGCCACACACAAAACTATTGTGGCAAACAACCAAGATACGTTAAGTGCGCCGGTAAGCATAAGACATCTGAATGTTCGAAAGTAGAGAAACAGCAGCCTAGGGTAAATGATCCAACTGTGGCAAATCATATCCAGCCAACTGTCAGGGGTACCTTGTTGCCAAAAAATACGAGGTAACACAATTGGCCACAAAAAAGGATATGGTCTAGCCCAAAAGGTAGAAGGTGTTGCATATTTCAGAACAAAAAACCATGAACCTCATCAACAAGAAGTTGCTAAAATTATAGCTGAAACATCAAAAAAATTTACTTTTGCACATATTTTAAAAACAAGTAATAATGATAATATAACCAATATCATCATTTTGTCACAGATCTTACAGAAACTTAACAAACAAGCATTCCACCTCATTACAAAATCACTTATTCAAACTTGAAAATATACTTTTAATATCAAAGATGTTTAAATCAATAAATATTCTTGTATGCAACTCAAATGGGTTAATAAAAGATAAGAATGGAATCGAAATTGTACTAAACTCGGAAAATGTATTATGCAGGATACAACTCATTTTAAAATTAAAAACTATAAAACTTGCCATACAATTTATCCTAGCAATTGCGCCCGTGGAGTACAATATAAATTAAAAATACGATTAAACATTTTGAGGAAGGAAAACTTGCAACTAATAAGTTTCAAGCTACAACTATTTACGAAATTGAAAGTCCACTCTAACTTATGCATTTGTATAGTTCTCCAAGGCATCAAATCCAATTTGAGAGTACCAAAACATAATAAAAAGACACAGGTAAGATTCATAATGGGTTGAAGTTCAAGGCTTACGAGTACAAAAAGAAGAGAACTCTATAAGACATTGCAGTAACCGCAAATTATGCATTCTTGACGAGCTTCCCATTGGAATCCAAACAACCCAGACCTGATAGATTTTCTCGGCAAAGTATTCCGGTACTATTGTTCGATCAAGCAAGGTTATGACCTTAACTCAGATCATTCTCCAATCTAATTAACCTTTAGTTAAACTGTCATCTTTAAAGACAAAACAGGGGCCTTGTGCACTAAACGTACAGATTGTGCACTAAACGTACAGATTGGGAATACTTTAAAAGGTCATGGAATGTTATGAGAGTAAGTATTTCTCTATATTAAATACAGATCAATTGGAATCTAAAATAAATTCTATATACTCGTGAACGAATTTTCGCTCCCATCTGTTTCATCCAATTTTAATAGGAAAAAATTAATTAGGATACCGAAAACTGTAACAACGTATTTAATATTTCTACAATATATCTAAGAAAATACTGATATCTTATGTATCAATATATCCTCTATTTGTACAGAGTTTTATTCTGAGGTACCAGATTTTAAAATTTAAATATTTATTATATAAGGAATACTTACAAATATTGTTCTAATGGGAGAGTATGACAGTGTCATAACACTTTTACACACATTTTACATAACAATGTTACCACCCACCGTTGAATTTATTTAATGAAAATTTTCATACTCTTGCAAAATGGTGCAACAGACTACAATAGTTTTTTTTTACCTAAAGGTTGTTTGTATAACCTAAAAACAATCGTGTTAAATTGTAAATATAAATGATCAGAATGAAGAGATGAGTTCAACGGACTTTTTCTCATTTAACAAAACTTAAAATTCTACTTTTTCTTTTACTTTTCCTTATATAAATTAAGCCCGATGAATATATCGGGATAAAGTATTGTACAAATACTGCCTTTAAACTGTTCCTGACTATGATCAAAAACCAATTCGGACCAAAACTGTTGAAGCTTCCAGGTACATATTGTGAACTTTTCATAGAAAATATTTGAGGTATATTGCAGAAAATCAGAGATAATTATTTTTTCACAATAATTTGCTTGTGGGCCAAAAATGAATCTAATCAAATGGTGACTATAGAATTAAAAAAAGTTTCAGACTTCGGGTTAACTTTATCACGTGAATATCAGTTAATATGACGCAATGAAACTCTAAACGCTTATTTTTTTAATTAAACATGCCCTAGCTGTCATACTCGTATAACTAATATCAGAACTTTAAAACATTCCCTTGACTTTATACCGTATATATTGGTGATGGTATGTGAGATACCATAATAAAACTCAGATAACATATTTTCTGTTAGGAATATAAAGTCATAATTATATAAAATTTGCAAACTCTTGGTTGGTTTTATGCCAAAAATATTGGGCAATATATACCATGGATGACAGGGAACATGTGCTCATGCTTGCACAGACRGACAACGCGTCTCGTAATCATTTATCCCTACTAATATTATAAATGCGATTGTAARTTTGTTTGTTACGCTTTCACGCAAAAACTACCTGAACGATCATCATGAAACTTTGTGCATACACTCTTGAAGGTATTAGAAGCAACATAGGGGACCCTATCTTAAAAAAAATTAAACATAAAAAAAATAAAAAATTTGTCAAAAAATCGTCAAATTTAGATATTTCAACCACATCTAGCATTACAGTAATGATGTTTCAACATTGAGTACTGTAATACCGTCCACTGTATTACCGGCGGTGCAGACAATATCTAATTCAATTCAATATAGTTTCAACTGTTCCTAATTTTTCTATATTTATTGTTATTTTCTTCTGTCGTTACATGCCGTATAAAACTATTCGAATTGTTGAGGTAATCTTTATGTGGTTAGGTGTCACTTTATTATTTTAGAACTTACTGCTTACTTAGAGCTGGGAAGACAACAACAAGCAGAGCGACAAAGAGTTTTGGGAGCAGCTGAAACGCCTCTTCAGGCACGAGTTCATTTAGAAAGACAACCTGCACTGCAGACAACTAGAAGAGCGATAGAAGCATCAGAAAAATCGCAGGTGAGAAGAATTCATAACGCAGACATGCAGACCACGAGCGGCCGAAATTTCATGCGTAATGATTGGGCTGTGTTTAATGGTACTGAGCTTCAGCATGATCTTTCAATTGAATATCTTAATCATCCATTGATTGTTATTGGCACAATGAATAAAAAATTTCAGTACTGCGATGCTTTTAAATGGAAAGATGAAACCGCTGGAATGTGCTGTTCCGGGGTAAAGTTTCACTTCCATTACTTGGTGAACCAAAAGAGCCTTTGAAAACTTTATTATTAAATGTTACAGATGAGTAAAAGCAATTTCTAAGGAAAATAAGAAAGTATAACTCTTGCTTTCAAATGACATCCTTTGAAGGTGATAAAGTGATAAGAATGCACGGGTATTCACCAACTTTTTTCTGTACAAATTGGATTACTATTCCCAGAAGAGGATGATCAGCATAAATTTTTACAGGTATACTTTATAGGTGATGAACAAAATGAAGTAGATCGTCGTTTCAAATATATTAAAAGAGTAGAAAGCGGAGCGATATTGAAAATTCAACGAATATTACACAGTCACTGTCTTGGTAAAAATCTTTAAAAGTGTGATAGACAACTGGCMTTCAGACAACTACAAGGTTATCATTCATTCTGACCGAACTCCACGTAGCAAACACGAAAGCCGTTATAATGCGCTGATGGTCAATGAAGTTGCTGTTTTGGTTACTGGTGACCCGAACTCTTCACGAGACATAGTACTACAGGCACATGACAATACAATAAAGCGTGTAGCCGATACTCATAGATTCTATGATGCTTTGCAGTACCCATTAACTAACAGTAAAAAAGAATCTGGATATAATTTTAATTAGTCACCGATTACGCGATTATAGCCTAGTTAACAACCGCGCGCCAGTCGTTTCTTCTTTTCGCTACGTGGCGCCAATTAGATATTCCAAGTGAAGACAGGTCCTTCTCCACTTGGTCCTTCCAATGAAGTGGAGGTCTTCCTCTTCCTCTGCTTCCCCCGGCGGGTACTGCATCGAATACTTTCAGAGCTGGAGTGTTTCCGTCCATCCGGACAACATGACCTAGCCAGCGTAGCCGCTGTMTTTTAATTCGCCGAAATATGTCAATGTCGTCGTACATCTCATACAGCTCATCGTTCCATTTAATTCGATGCCCCGTGGCCAACGCGCAAAGGAGCATAAATCTTTCGCAAAACTTTCTCCCGAAAACTCGCAACGACGACTCATCCGTTGTTGACCTCGTCCAAGCCTCTGCACCATATAGCAGGACGAGAATTATGAGTGACTTATAGAGGTTGGTTTTTGTTTATCGCCAGCAGTTGTACACTCTTAAAGATGATGGTACCTTCTCTATTTAATTCTAAAGCTCGAACTATTTTCTGCAGAAGCAGGTTGAAGAAGTCGCACGATAAGGAATCGYCTTTTCTGAAACCTCGTTTGGTATCGAACGGCTCGGAGAGGTGCTTCCCGATTCGAACTGAGCTTTTGGTGTTGGTCAACGTAAGCTTACACAGCCGTATAAGTTTTGCAGGGATACCAAATTCAGACATCGCGGCGTAAAGGCAGCTCCTTTTCGTGCTGTCGAAAGCAGCTTTGAAATCG